>NC_041390.1:454629077-454639138 GCF_002162155.2 Triticum dicoccoides | reverse complement strand
ATTTTTTTGGGGGGGGGGATTTTCGCGTGGTGGGCGGGGGGAGTTTGGCGCATGGTCGGTTTCACCAAGTGTAGTCCCACGTGTTAGTGAAGAGGCAATCCGAAGCGCGTTCCATTTGTGTGAGCCGTGTGTAGGACCGAACGTGTGTGGGGTGCAATGCGACCGCGACAGGGGTGCTGTGAGTGTACCCCCTTTTTCCTTTTAAACTAGGTGCTTCTCCCCCTCAAAAAATACTTGGTGCTTCACGAGATCCATCGATACTACTACTAGTAATCCGGTAAACCCGACTAAAACGGCGCGGCCGGGTCTTTTCCCGTGCGTTATGCTGGGAGGTTGGCTTAATTGGGTTTTTTGGACGAGTAATGTTACACCTACGTAATCCCAGTTACGTAATTAACGTAATGTGAAACGTGTGAGCTGTTGATTGTAGATTGGGGGGAGGGAGCGACCCACCACCATGAAAATTAGGGAGGAGAGAGAGAGGCAATTTACATTAACCCTTTCATAGGTTTTCGTAGATGTAGAAATATGTGAAATGCGTGAATGTGTAGTGGACGTACTATTGGAGTGCCTAAGATAAATTGTGTATGTAGACCCTATTTGTTTATTTACTTCGCATGTTAGCTTTCTCTTGGTTCAATAAAAATAAAAAGCAGAGTTGGTGATGATGGTGTGCCTGCCATCCTGCAATATAGGCCGTCTGATCTACATCTAACGAATAGGAAGGAAACTATGACAATTTACCCGCACTCCTCTCCACATTTGCAGATAAGGCCTTCCCTCGTTCATCCTTTTCTCCCACAAGATCTTGATGTCCCGTGCAACGCACTGGAATCTTGCTAGTACTCCTACAATATACTATATTGTTGTGAAAGTTCATATACACCGGCCGAGATTAATGCAAACACGGCAGATTTTCATTACATTTCGAACTTTTATAGGATGGAAAAATAAAAGAAACCCGACCCTAAACCTATTCTACGGTGGCAACCGACGTCCTCCATCTGCGATCTCCATGTACGGGGGCAGGGTTCAAGACAAAGGTGCGATCTCCGGCGAGGAAGAGTAGAACACGGGAGACGGACCGGCCAGTTGCCACACCATGCCCTGCCGCCTCCCATGCTCTACTCATCCTCGGAGGAGTCCCCGACCTCGGCGGTGCCGGACATTGGACGGCGGCAAGTAGGACGTGGTGCTGACGGTGCTCCCGTCGTCGGCCGCCATCGAGGCCATCGCTTGTGCGGTCGCGTCCGTGTCTGGCTACGCTGCTATTGCGTCGCGAGCGGCGACTTGTGGGAGGGCGGCGACCTCGAGCTTCATCTCCGAAGTCAAAGCTCTCTCGTAGAGCGTTCGCGTTTGCTGTCATGGCGGATGTGGCGCTAGGTAGCAGGACGATGCTCTATGGTGTGGAGGTTAGCTGGGCATTGCCGCTTTAAGTAGCGCATTCCGGCGAGGCCAAAGCGTCCGGGCGCGTCATTAAGTCATCGAAGTTTGTTCCTCGGGCACCGATCCTCTTAACGACGGCATACGGACGGACGACATGAATGCGGGCAGCTGGCGCCGACTGGGAACGCACCACGCAACTACGCGAGGGACGAGGGTTTTTGGTGTGCCAGGGTAGTCAGATGCGGTCGTGGCAACGTTGGAGATGCCCTTTAATCACATGTGACCCGACATGTCATTAAAAAAGCAAGACGACTTGACATGGTCTCAGGTCTTGGGGATGCAGTTGGCCGCACTACACCACTCCGCGGACGCGTCGCGGCGCGCGTGCACTTCGGCGCCCCGTGCATCCTTGACGAGCCGGGTGTTGATCTGCTGGTCGTGCCTGTTGGGAAACACAGTAATTTCAAAAAAAAATCTTACGCACATGCAAGATCCATCTAGGTGATGCATAGCAACGAGAGGGGAGAGTGTTTTCTACGTACCCTCATAGACCGTAAGCGGAAGCGTTATGACAACGCGGTTGATGTAGTCGTATGTCTTCACGATTCGATCGATCCTAGCACTGAAGTTACGGCACCTCCGCGATCTGCACACGTTCAGCTCGGTGACGTCCCACAAACTCTAGATCCCGCTGAGTGTCGGAGGAGAGCTTCGTCGGCACGACGGCGTGATGACGGTGATGATGAAGTTACCGACGCAGGGCTTCACCTAAGCACTGCAACGATAATCCATGGACTCAACATTAGTCACAAATACCCACTAGCATGACTCTAATATCATCATCTTTATATCGCAAAACTATTGCAAGGAATCAAACATATCATATTCAGCGATCTACATGTTTTATGTAGGATTTTATGACTAACCATGTGAACGACCAGTTCCTGTCATCTCTATAAATAGATATAAGTCAAGCAAGAGAGTTTAATTCTTTCTACAAAATATATGCCCACACTCTAACAAATATAGTGAAGCAAAAGAGCATTCTACAAATGGAGGTTTTCTATGTGAAGAGAAACAGGCAATCCAAACCTCAAAAGATATAAGTGAAGCACATGAAGCATTCTATACAGCCATACTAAAAAAATATAACTGAAGTGCAATGAGCATTCTATAAATCAACCAAGGACTATCTCATACTAGCATGGTGCATCAAAGAAAAGTGAAAACTAAATGCAAAAGACGCTCCAAGATTTACGCATATCATGTGACGAATAAAAATATAACTCCAAGTAAAATTACCGATGGTTGTTAGAAGAAAGAGGGGATGCCTTCCGGGGCATCCCCAAGCTTGGTTGCTTGGGAGTCCTTGAATATTTCCTTGGGGTGCCTCGGGCATCCCCAAGCTTAGGCTCTTGCCACTCCTTATTCCTTCATCCATCGTGATCTCTCCCAAAACTTGAAAACTTCAATCACACAAAACTTAACGGAAAGTTCGGTAAGATCCGTTAGTATAATAAAGCAAATAACTACTCTAAGTACTGTTGAAAACCAATTCCTATTTTTTTGCATTGTAGCTACTGTAATATAACTTTTCCATGGCTTAATCCACTGATATAAATTGATAGTTTCATCAAAACAAGCAAACTATGATCAAAAACAGAATCTGTCTTAAACAGGACAGTCTATAGTAATCTGAACATTCACCATACTTCTGGTACTCCAAAAATTCTTCCAAAATTATGAAAAATAAAACATCTGTATTGAAAGACATTGCAAAATGTTTCAGAACCGTTTGATGTTCCAGTAAAAAATGTAAACTCGTGCACTACAGCCAAAGTTTCTGTTCTGCACCACACAAACCAACAAGCAATGTAAACATCCTAAAGACAAATCTTGGCACATTATTTTTATAATACAATGGAATTGTACAAGGGTATAATTATTTTTGTTGAAAAGTCTCTGTAATCAAGATTCACAAGGTTTTCGTGAGCATGAACAAAGTTCAAGAGCTCCCCCACTTCAACAATGCTTGTCTCTCTCACTTTCACTTTCCTATTTGAAAAGTTTTGGGTTCCCCTCTTTATTTTTTTGTTTTTAAACTATATAAAAGCACACAACATAAATAAATGACTCTCTAAAACTTCCGGGTTGTCTCCCTGGCAGCGCTTTCTTTAAATCCATTAAGCTAGGCATAAGGTGCTCAAGTAATGAATCCACCCGGATCCCAAGGTATATCAAAGACAATTTTAATTAACAATGATTTGTGATTTAGTAGTGAGAACATAGTAACATATATCATGCAACAACGAAGTCTAACTCTCTTCCTATGCATCGGCATGTCATAAAAGAAGAATTCATGCACACATAGTAAAGGCCAATGCATAGTATAAGAAGTTTCTTGCAATTTTATCATATTGGAAACATAGAGAGGCGGAGATGCAGTTCCTCTCTCATAATAAATGCAAGTAGTAGCAGCAAGCACATGCATATTATATCAATCAAAATCATCATGTGTAGTAGTAAAATGCAACCCATCAATATAATCCTTGATAAGGGCAAACTTCTCCGATATAGTGTAGTCGGGAGAATTCAAAAAGATAATAGGACTATCATGCGTGGGTGCAATGGCAAAAATTTCATGTTTAACATAAGGAACTATAGCAAGTTCATTTCCATAAGCAAAATTCATATTGGCATCTTGGCCACAAGCATAGCAAGCATCATCAAAAAGGGATATTTCAAAAGAATCAACAGGATCATAACAATCATCATAGCAATCATCCTTCGGTAAGCACGGAGGGAAATTAAACAATGTATGAGTTGAATAATTTTACTCTCTTTAGAAGGTGGGCATGGGTAGCTAATCCGCACTTCCTCCTTTTCTTCTTCGCTCTCCTCATCATCTTTTTCATCCAATGAGCTCACACTTTCATAAATTTCTTCTTCCATAGACTCCTGCAAAATATTAGTCTCTTCTTGGACAGCGGAGAATCTCTCAATAAAATCATCAGTATCAGAATTGAATACATAATTTTCATAGCAATATTTAAGTATAGCAAAATTTTCAGGTCTATAAATAGCATCATCAAGATTTTTACACTCTTTAAACAAAGATTCAATTTCATAAGCACCCATAAAAGCAACAAATTCTTCTATTTGTTCCACATCATAATAACCATATATACCATTAGCATAAGAAGCAAAGTTTCATCATCATTAAATTCGCATGAAAAGGGAAGGTGTGGAGCCTTCATCCTAGAGCAACAAGTATAATCATATCTCAAGCATAGTTGCCGAGCATAGAATGCAACATATAAATTTGATGCCACAATAGTGTAACATCCCAAATTTTCAATTTGGAATGTTATACATAGATCATCCATGCATATCATGATTTATTGCATTTCTGTTCCGCAATCCTCGAAATCCTAAGCAACTCAAGGACCCACAGAGAGAGTTGGGGATTTTCCGGTTTTCATATTTGATTTTTATCAAATAATGAAACGAGGATTTTGATTTTAATAATTGTTCTCTCCAAAAAATATTTCATATTAAATCAAATGAGTGGAGATAATATGACTTCTCCAAAATAATTGAAATATTGGAGGAAAAATATTAAAATCATTTATTGGATTTTATTTGGTTTTATTCGGATTTTATTTGCATTAGAAAAATTGCACGTTTTCAAAATTGCATTTTAGGGCCAAGAAAATGTTCAACTCGTCCTAAATATTTTATTTAGACGGTGAAAATTTGTTTTGGCATTTTTAGATTTTATTTATTTTTCTAGGATTTTTCTTCTGTCGGCGGTATTATATATAAAAAAAATCCCGCGCCCGACTGGGCCTAGGGCCCAGCTGAGCCAGGCCAGCCCAGCCGCCGCCGCCGCCGACTCGGACGATGAGTCCGAGCCGGACTCCGTCGCCGCCACCTTGCCCCCTCCTCCAAGTCGCCCCACCCCGCCCCCTTTATATACGCGCCGCTCGAGCCCCCCACCGCCACCATCGTCGCCTCCCGCACCCCGCTCGGAGCCGCGCTGCGCCTCCCGCCACCGCCGAGCCCCCTCGCTGCCGCTGCAGCGTGCCGCCGCCGCCCCGCCGCCCAAGCCCTCGCCGGAGCCCCTCGCCGGAGGTAGCCGCCGGATCCAACCGCCGGTTTTTCTTAAAAACCGTTCGGTTTTATTTCTTTTTCAAAACCCTAGTTTTTGTTTTTTAAAGTAGATCGGTTTTTCTCCGGTTTATTTATTTAGCGAGTGTTCGCTCGTTCGTTCGTTTTAACGAACGTGTTCTTCGTTTAGATCCAGATAACGAACGTTCGTTCGTTAATCTATTCGTCATTTTTCTTTTTCTCGGATTTATTCCGTGTTTTTTTTCTGATCGCGATTTCTGATCCGATCTTAATTTCTGTTTATCTTTTCACTCGTTTATCGGAATCAGGCGATTCAAACGCCTGGAGTTTCGTCTCAAAACCCTCTTTCCGGTTAATCAACTCAAACAAGTTTTTGCTACTGTAAAATTTGACCTAAGTTCAGATTAGTAAACAAAGTGGTTTTCTTTCGCCATTTGATTTTCGTTGCTTCATTTGTTTTGATTCTTTTTGCGTACCGGAGTTCTTAAGTTGAACTTTCTAGTCAACCTCTCTTATTTGAGTTTAGCTTGTGCATCGTTGCTTGTTACTTATGTATGTTATTGTTTGCTTGCGATAGAATTCCCGGAGTGCGAAGCGTGTTACTACGAGTCTCTAGGATTCACGGATCGTCAGCAAGGCAAGTAACACTTTGATCATATCCCATTATTACCCAATTTTTATGAATTAGTTCCAATCCTCAAACATTGCATGATTAGGATATCATTAACTTGTGGGTTGGGAAGTAGTTGCTGAGGTAGAACCTATTGCCCAGTTATATTCAAACCCTTGGGAGTTACTTCTACGTATTGCTTATATTGCTATGCTATGCTCATAGACGTGGTTTGGGTTTGAGTGAAATTCATGACAGATTTGAGATTGTTACTTAATGGTTCTACTTAAGGTGGCAACTTAATCAAACAACTGGGTGGATTGAGGCACCTGGGGAACCCAGTGTTGTCTGTATTTTTTTTGGAAATCCTGGGGTACCCGTGTGATCTTCCTATGGACCGCCACCCAGGCTCAAAGGGAACTGAGATGATTCATGCTAGAAACTTTCGTGTGCAGCCACAAACTATTATGGGCTCTAGCATAGTTGAGTAAGTTACGTGAAGCTCTTGAAGAGGTAGATCAGAAGGTAGTGGGTTTGGTAGGTTTGGTATGGTCTACCCGGAGTAGAGAGTTAATGTTTCTGAAAGACTGTGTCTCGGTCATCCGTTTCTCAAACACCATGTAGTGCGAGAAATCCAATGGAGGTGATCAAGTCTTGTGGGGAAAAGTGCGCAAACCTCTGCAGAGTGTAAAATCTAATCATGGTTAGCCGTGTCCCCGGTTATGGACAATTCTTGAGTATCTAGTACTTGGGTTATCACATGTATCTCACCATGTTTAATTAATACCGTTAGGTTGTTAATCACTTTAATTGGGATTGAGTTGGGGGTACCTTCTCAATGATGTTTCAACCACCATGATAGTTAAATTAAAATCTATTCCTTTGTTGTAGGGAAAAATTGGCTTTTCGCAAAAACAATAACCATACAGCTTTCCACCAGCCATATATGCATGTAGTGATAGCATTATTCTGTTTCTGCTCTACTGTGTTATATTGCCAGCATATTCCATGTCTTGACCCGTTTTCGGGCTGCAACGTATTATGTTGCAGACTTTTCAGACGAGGAGTAAGGTTCGTTAGGTCGTTGCCGTGCAGCTCAGCTATGCCGTTGGAGTTGATGGACTCACTTTATCTTCCAAGCGTTCTGCTGTTATCGCATTAGATGGCCTTAAGCCATATTATTGTAATAAGTTTTCTGTTAGACTTTTCGATGTAATAAGTGTGTGATTGCTACTCTGTTATAAATCCTCGAGTACTGTGTGTGTCAACATTACCGATCCAGGGATGACACTGAAGCACAGAGACTTGACCATCTGAGGTCGGGTCACTACAAATAGTTTCCCTTTTTGAGTCAAGTGATAATCCCTAAAGTATTCACGTTGATCCAACGTTACTCCCATTATAAAGTTGAATGGGGGTTTCTCAGGATTATCAAAGTAGTACATAATATCTTTCACATAATGAGCATCGAGGGTTTTAGGAGGTTCCCCATCTCCATGAGTAGCAACTAAACCTATTTTTTTGGTATTTAGTGTTCCATATCCATAACTAAAGATAGAGAACAACTTAGAACAGCAAATAAAAATTACTTAGTGATAAAGCAAACAAGCACACACGAGAATATTCACGCCACACTATAACTCCCCGGCAACAGCGCCAGAAAAAGGTATTGATAACCCACAGGTGTAGGGGATCAATTGTAGCCTCTTTAGATAAGTAAGAGCGTCGAACCCAACGAGGAGCTAAAGGTAGAACAAATATTCCCTCAAGTTCTATCAACCACCGATACAACTCTACGCACGCTTGACGTTCGCTTTACCTAGAACAAGTATAAAACTAAAAGTACTTTGTAGGTGTTTTTGGATAGGTTTGCAAGATAATAAAGAGCACGTAAATAAAAAGTAGGGGCTGTTTAGATAAAGACACAACTAAATTAGTTTTAGTAGAGAGCTTTTTGTCACGAGAAAGTTATTTGTCCCTAGGGAATCAATAACTAGACCGGTAATCATTATTGCAATTTTATATGAGGGAGAGGCATAAGCTAACATACTTTCTCTTCTTGGCTCATATGCACTTATGATTGGAACTCTAGCAAGCATCCGCAACTACTAAATATCATTAAGGTAAAACCCAACCATAGCATTACAAGGCATCAAGTCCCCTTTACTCCCATACACAAACAACCTACTTACTCGGGTCTGTGCTTCTATCACTCATGCCACCCACCATAAGCAAATCATGAACATATTGCAAACCCTACAGCGGGGATCCCTCACGCTTGCGCGACACGGAGAGCACCATAGGACAACACCAATAATAAAACATGCAACTCAAACCAATCATGATCATCAATTAACCCATAGGACAAAACGGATCTACTCAAACATCATAGGATAGCCATACATCATTGGGAAACTATATATATTGTTGAGCACCATGTTTGGGAAGAGTTGGGAAGAGTTGGTGATGATGGCGGTGAAGTTGTTGGTGTAGATTGCGGTGATGATGATGGCCCCGGCGGCGTTCCGGCGCCACCGGAAGAGAGGGGGAGAGAGCCCCCTTCTTCTTCTTCCTTGACCTTCTCCCTAGATGGGAGAAGGTTGTCCCCCTGGTCCATGGCCTCCATGGCATGGGAGGGGTGAGAGCCCCTCCGAGATTGGATCTGTCTCTCTGTCTCTCTCTGTTTCTGCGTTCTGATTCTGCCCTTTCACTGTTTCTTAAATTCCCGAAGATCCTTAACTCCGATTGGGCTGAATTTTGGACATGATTTTTACCCGGATATTAGCATTCTTGCGGCGAAAGAAGGGCACCAACCGCCTTATGGGTTGGCCACGAGGGCCCAGGGCGCGCACCCTTGCCCCTTGGCCCCCTCGGGCATCATCTCGCGTTGATTTTTCTTCTCAAAAATCACATATATTCCAAAATAAATCTTTGTCAGTTTTTATCCCGTTTGGACTCCGTTTGATATGGATTTTCTGCGAACAAAAAACATGCAACAAATAGGAACTGGCACTGGGCACTGGATCAATATGTTAGTCTCAAAAATAGTATTAAAAGTTGCCAAAAGTATATGAAAGTTGTATAATATTGGCATGGAACCATCAAAAATTATAGATACGACGGAGACATATCAGCATCCCCAAGCTCAATTCCTGCTCTTCCTCGAGTAGGTAAATGATAAAAAGATAATTTTTGATGTGGAATGCTACCTAGCATAATCTTGATCATGTAATCTAATCATGGCATGAATATTAAGACACGAGTGTTTCAAAGCAATAATCTATCATTTGACATTAAGACAATAATACTTCAAGCATACTAATAAAGCAATCATGTATTTTGAAAATAACATGGCCAAAGAAAGTTATCCCTACAAAATCATATGGTCTGGCTATGCTCCATCTCCACCACACAAAATATTCAAATCATGCACAACCCCGATGACAAGCCAATCAATTGTTTCATACTTTGATGTTCTCAAACCTTTTCAAATTTCACGCAATACATGAGCGTGAGCCATGGACATAGCACTATAGGTGGAATAGAATATGATGATGGAGGTTGTGTGGAGAAGACAAAAAAGGGAGAAAGTGTCACATCGACGTGGCTAATCTACAGGCTATGGAGATGCCCATCAATTGATGTCAATGCGAGGAGTAGGGATTGCCATGCAACGGATGCACTAAGAGCTATACATGTATGAAAGCTCAAACTGAAAACTAAGTGGGTGTGCGTCCAACTTGCTTGCTCACGAAGACCTAGGGCATTTGAGGAAGCCCATCGTTGGAATATACAAGCCAAGTTCTAAAATGAAAATTCCCACTTGTATATGAAAGTGATAACTCAAGAGACTCTCTATATGAAGAACATGGTGCTACTCTAAAGCACAAGTGTGGTAAAAGGATAGTAACATTGTCCCTTCTCTCTTTTTTTT
>NC_041390.1:454626248-454628827 GCF_002162155.2 Triticum dicoccoides | reverse complement strand
GCAAAGTAGCGTAAGTATTTCCCTCAGTTTTTGAGAACCAAGGTATCAATCCAGTAGGAGGCTACGCACGAGTCCCTTGTACCTACACAAAAACAATAGCTCAACGCAACCAACGCGCTTAGGGGTTGTCAATCCCTTCACGATCACTTATGAAAGTGAGATCTAATAGAGATGATAAATAATATTTTTGGTATTTTTGGTATAGAGATGCAAAGTAAAAAGTAAAAGCAAAGTAAAAGCAAAGCAATAATAAAGTGATGGAGATTAATATGATGAGAAAGAGACCCGAGGGCCATAGGTTTCACTAGTGTCTTCTCTCAAGAGCATAAGTATTCTACGATGGGTGAACAAATTACTGTTGAGCAATTGATAGAATTGTGCATAATTATGAGAATATCTAGGCATGATCATGTATATAGGCATCGCGTCCGTGACAAGTAGATCGAAACGATTCTGCATCTACTACTATTACTCCACTCATCGACCGCTATCCATCATGCATCTAGAGTATTAAGTTAAAAACAGAGTAACGCCTTAAGCAAGATGACATGATGTAGAGAGATAAATTCATGCAATATGAAATAAACCCCATCTTGTTATCCTCGATGGCAATGATACAATATGTGCCTTGCTGCCCCTTCTGTCACTGGGTAAGGACACCGCAAGATCGAACCCAAAACTAAGCACTTCTCCCATGGCAAGAACTACCAATCTAGTTGGCCAAACCAAACGGATAATTCAAAGAGACTTGCAAAGATAACCAATCATGCATAAAAGAATTCAGAGAAGATTCAAATATTATTCATAGATAAACTTGATCATAAACCCACAATTCATCGGTCTCAACAAACACACCACAAAAAGAAGATTACATCGAATAGATCTCCACGAGAGAGGGGGATAACATTGTATTAAGATCCAAAAAGGGAGAAGAAGCCATCTAGCTACTAACTATGGACCCGTAGGTCTGAAGTAAACTACTCACACTTCATCGGAGGGGCTTGGATGATGATGTAGAAGCCCTCCATGATCGATGCTCCCTCCGGCGGAGCTCCGGAACAGGCCCCAAGATGGGATCTCATGGATACAGAAAGTTGCGGCGGTGGAATTAGGTTTTTGGCTCCGTCCCCGATCGTTTGGGGGTACATAGGTATATATAGGAGGAAGAAGTATGTCGGTGGAGCTTCAAGGGGCCCACGAGGTAGGGGGCGCGCCCTAGGGGGGGGGGGCGCCCTCCACCCTTGTGGCCGCCTCGTGGCTTTCTTGACGGAGGGTCCAAGTCTCCTGGATCTTATCTGAGGAGAAAATCATGTTTCCAAAGGTTTCATTCTGTTTGGACTCCGTTTGATATTCTGTTTCTCCGAAACACTGAAATAGGTAAAAAACGGCAATTCTGGGTTGGGCCTCCGGTTAATAGGTTAGTCCCAAAATAATATTAAAGTGGAAAATAAAGCCCAATATAGTCCAAAACAATAGATAATATAGCATGGAGCAATAAAAAAATATAGATATGTTGGAGACGCATCAAGCATCCCCAAGCTTAATTCCTGCTCGTCCTCGAGTAGGTAAATGATAAAAACAGAATTTTTGATGCGGAGTGCTACTTGGAATAATTTTAATGTAATTCTTCTTAATTGTGGTATGAATATTCAGATCCAAAAGATTCAAGACAAAAGTTCATATTGACATAAAAATGATAATACTTCAAGCATACTAACTAAGCAATTATGTCTTCTCAAAATAACATGGCCAAAGAAAGTTCATCCCTACAAAATCATATAGTTTAGTCATGTTTCATTTTCGTCACACAAGAATGCTCTCATCATGCACAACCCTGATGACAAGCCAAGCAATTGTTTCATACTTTAGTAATCTCAAACCTATAAACTTTCATGCAATATATGAGCGCGAGCCATGGACATAGCACTATGGGTGGAATAGAATATAATGAGGGGGGTTATGTGGAGAAGACAAAAAGGAGAAAGTCTCACATCAACGAGGCTAATCAATGGGCTATGGAGATGCCCACCGATTGATGTTAATGCAAGGAGTACGGATTGCCATGCAACGGATGCACTAGATCTATCACTACAAAAAAAGACACATCCATGACATTTTAGGCCGAACGAATTTTTTTTCTGTCATACATATGACACTTCTATGACGATAATTGTGACAAAACCCGGTATCATCATAGATGTGGTGGGATCCTACTTCTATGACAAAAAATCATGACAGAAAATGGGCTTTTCGTTCTGGGCGGGCCGGAGATGCAGCTGCATGACATTCTTTGGGCCGTCCATGACGGAAAAAACCGTGGTAGAAGCGAGGGGGAGGAAAATTTCGAGGAGTTCCCGGTTACTGTGGGAGGTTGGGGGCCGAGCGATGCGCGCTTCTCTCGTACACATACGCGCGTGTGTGCGAGGCGTTGGCTCTAACTGAACCCGAACGAGGCGTTGGGCTCTAACTGAACCCGAGCGATTGCACTGCAGGTTACGCGTTACTGAACCCGAGCGATCGATCGATGGCTGGTAACTGAACCCGATCGAGCGATTCCTTCGCTACTGCTGCTAACTGAA
>NC_041390.1:454615375-454625930 GCF_002162155.2 Triticum dicoccoides | reverse complement strand
GGTGGATGAACAGGACCCCGATCGATCGACCCGGTTGGGGCTGGATGAACAGGACCACCCCGTGGAGGGCAGGATGAACAGTAGATGGTGGAGGGCAAGATGAACAGTAGCCCGTGGAGGGGTGGTTGAACAGGAGCTCGTGGAGAGGGCTGGTTGAACAGTAGCCGGTGGAGTAGCGCGCGGTGGAGGCTGGATGAACAGGAGCCTATGGATGAACAGTCGCAGGTGGAGGCTGGAGGAGGTCGATGGTGGATGAACAGTAGCTCATGGAGGCTGGAGGGGGTCGACGATGGAGATGAACAACATCCTGTGGAGTCCTGTTTTGCGGTACGCCACACCCCTCCCGATGAACAGGACCCCTGTTTCGACAGTAGCGCTCCAACACAAGTCTGTTTCATCCGTTTTGCGGTACGCCACACCCCTCCCAATCAACAGGACCCCCGTTTCGACCGTACGAGGTCCGTTTCCTCCATTTTGCGGTAAGCCAGACCCCTCCCGATGAACATGATCCCGTTTCGGACGTGGCCAGTCGAACACAAGGTCGTTTCCTCCGTTCTGCGGTACGCCAGGCCTCGTTTCCATCGCCTGTTCCGTCCAAGCCCTCCCGATGAACACGACGCATTCCGTTGCCTCCCCATGAACATGACGCATTCCGTTGCCTCTCCATGAACACGACGATGACGCTGTTTCTCCGTTCCGACCCAACAATGTACATGAGCCCTGGCCATACGTATGCGCGAGTAGGCGTTCGAGACCCCGCCCGTATGTACACATACGTGGCCGTATTTTCTTTCTTGCACCCTGGCCGCAGTACGTACGTGTACATGCTACGTGCGCGCCTCTACTATGACACGTGCACGCCTCTACATCGACCAGTATGTATGTACACGTTCGCGACCAGAATGACAACGCTACGTACGCTTCGACCAGGTGGGTCCTGACTGTCAGGCACTTCCTTGCCTGAGAAGATGTAGCTGGTGGGTCCCAGTAGTCAGGGGGGGCGAAATACGGTGGCCCGTCTAGAGGGTCCCCGCTGTCAGGTGGAGGAGTAATTATTTTGCACGTAATAAGGATGCACTTCCTTGCTGCGGCCGTGGACCCAGCTGTCAGGCTCTCCACGTACAGTCCACGTCCGATGGAAGCCTTTCCTTGACCACGTTGACCACGCCGTGCCGAGAGCACCAGGGCAGTGGACGACGGCGAGGCCTAGGAAGGGGACGATGCAGAGCCGGGGAAGACGCGACAGTGGATGCCCACGCGTAGAGGAGTATGAGGGCACTGGTTCGCTGCGGTGTGAGGCTGCCGTCGCCGCAGAGTAACATGGGGTGTGGGTGAGTAGAGGGATGGCCTGGCCAGCGGTGGGAGTAGTAGGGTGTGGTGAGGCCTCCACCGCATCGCAGCCGGCCACAGGAGGCAGGAGCACGATGCACGACCAGCGCTGGTTTGGGCGGCTGGAGCAAGAAGACCAGAGGTTGAAGAAGCACTACGGCCGTTTGATGGACATCGTACGGTCACTGGAGCTAGAATCGTGCATATTGACTAAGTTGACAAAGCCCTCTGTCTCCGTCAACTTAGTAGGCCCACAAGTCAGCCTGCCACTATACTGGGTCCCAGCTAACAGGGGAGTATTCATTTTTTGTGCGTAATAAGGAGGCACTTCCTTGCATGCGAAGATATAGCTGGTGGGTCCGAGATGTCAGCGGCGGTAACATTTTTTTCGTGAAATACAGAGGCCCTTTCGGTGGGTCCCTGATGTCAGGTGGAGGAATCATTATTTTGCGCTTAATAAGGAGGCATTTCCTTGCGTGCGGCCGTGGACCCAGCTGTCGGCCTCTCCACATATAGTGCACTTCAGATGCATGTCGGTCGTTGACCACGTTGACCAGGCCGCACCGAGAGCACCAGGGCGGAGGACGACAGCGAGGCCTGGGAAGGGAACGACACGGAGGCAGGGAAGACTCGGTAGTTGTTTCCCACGCGGAGGGGAGTACGACTGTACGACGGTTTACTGGTTCGTCTGCCGTCGCCGGAGAATAAAAGCAGGTGTGGGTGAGTAGAGGGATGGCTAGGCCAGCGATGGGAGTACGGTGGGGCGGTGAGGCCTGGGCGGCAGCACAACCGGCCGCGGGGAGAAGGGAGCAGGGAGTCCCGCCGGCGCTTGTTTAAACGGCTGGAGCAGGAAGAGCGGAGATTGAAGAAGCACGACGGCCGTTGGATGGACATCCAATAGTCACTGCTTGTGCATCAACCTTTTTTTGGGAAAGCCTCAAATCTGTGGAAAACAGCATACAACCCATCTGCCATTATTTCTAATAATTTTCAGCCCATTTTCTAATTCTTAAGGTTTTTTGGAGCCCATATTCTTTTTGTTAGCATTACACCCCAAATTGTGGCCACGATTAAAAGATTATACAAAATTTTGCATATTTCGGTGCGGTCCGAACTATTTTTACTCCCGAAATTTTGACTCACATTCAAACTGATTTTAAAAATAAATGTATATCAATATAAAATTCAACAAATTTTCCATGCATAAAAATTAATGTAATTTAAAATCTTGAAATGAAAAAAGATATTTGAAACTAATTGCTAGTTTGATGTGTTTCAAAAATGTACAACCCATTTCTCATTACTGATGGGCCATTTTCTCGGCCAGCCGAATGAAAGCTCTCCTCGTCTTGAAAGATTTGCAGCCCAACAGGCGTGACAAAGCGACTTACTTGGCAAATCAGAAAAAACTGGGCTGTGGCCATGGACCCAGCTGTCAGCCTCTCCACGTATAGTACTCTTTCGATGGAAGTCGTTCCTTGACCACATTGACCACACCGCGCGGAGAGCACCACGGCGATGGACGACGGCGAGGCCTAGGAAGGGGACGAGCGGAGCCGGGGAAGACGCGACAATGGAAGCCCACGCGGAGAGGAGTATGAGGGTTCACTGGTTCGGCTGTGGTGTGAGGCTGCCGTCGCCGCAGGGCCTGGCCAGCGGTGCGAATAGTAGGGGGCAGTGAGGCCTCCGCGGCAGCACAGCCGGCCACGGGAGGCAGGAGCATGCGGCACGACCGGCGCTGCTTTGGATGGACATCGTACGGTCACTGGACCAGAGGTTGACCAGAGGTTGAAGAAGCACTACGGTCGTTGGATGGACATCGTACGGTCACTGGAGCTAGAATCGTTCATATTGACTAAGTTGACAAAGCCCTCCGTCCCCGTCAACTTTGTTGACCCACAAGTCGTCCTCCCACTATGGTGGGTCCCAGCTAGCAGGGGGGTATTCATTTTTTTGTGCGTAATAAGGAGGCACTTCCTTGCATGCGAAGATATAGCTGGTGGGTCCGACATGTTAGCGGGGGGAACGTTTTTTTCGCGAAATACAGAGGCCCTTCTAGTGGGTCCTAGTTGTCAGGTGGAGGAATCATTATTTTGCGCGTACAGTCCACGGCCGATGGATGTCGTTCGTTGACCAAGTTGACCAGGCCGCGCCGAGAGCACCATGGCGGTGGACGACGGCGAGGCCTAGGAAGGGAACGCCACGGAGCCGGGGAAGACTCGGCAATGGTTGCCCACGCGGTGGGGAGTACGAGGGTTTACTGGTCCGGCTGCCGTCGCCGGAAAATAACAGGAGGTGTGGGTGAGTAGTGGAATGGCCTGGCCAGCAATGAAGTAGGGTGGGGCGGTGCGGCCTATGCGGCAGCACAGCCGGCCACGGGAGGCGGGAGCAGGCAGTCCCACCGGAGCTGGTTTGGGTGACTGGAGCAAGAAGATCAGATATTGAAGAAGCAACACGGCCGTTGGATTAACATCCAACGGTCACTGCTGCTAGAATCGTTTGTGGACTAAGTTGACAAAGCCAAAGTACACGCCAACCTAGTAGACCCACAAGCCAGCCTCCAAATCTGTCCCAAATAGCATACAACCCGAAATTTCTAGCCAGATTCAAATTAATTTTAAATCCAAATATACCTTAATTTAAATTCAATGAAATTTTACCCGCACAAAAACAATGAAATTTAAAATATCAAAATCCGAAAGAAAACAGTTTTTTGGAACTAATTGTCTGTTTGCTGTATTTTTTCATTTTACAGCCCATTCATTATTACTTATAGCCCATTTCTTATTACTTATAGCCCATTTTCTAGGCAAAATGCATCCCTCCTCGTCTTGAAAGATTTCCGGCCCAGCAGGGCGTAGAAAAGCAAGTAGGCCTACGTTGGTTATTCTGCAAAAAACAAAATAGCTAGCTAGCAATTTTCAGAAAGGAAAAAAACAAACCGGGCTGGCCATGTGCTAAACATATGAAATAAAAGCCTGGGCTAGACGGGCCATGGGTCCCGCACAACCCAGTTGATACCCTTCTCCGTCCTGAAAAAACAAAATTACTGCGCGCGCTGCTGGGTCCCTACTGTCATCCTCACCATGTACAGTCATATCCTTATTCCTCTCGGTTGTTGACCATGTTGACAACACCGGAGGGCGCCGCCACGGTGAGCGAACCAAGGCGGAGGACGATGGTGAGGCCTCGGACGGGAACGAACAGGAGCCGGGGCAGATCACAGCCAGCCGTGGGAGGCGGGAGCAGGCGGTCCCACCGGCGCTGGTTTGGCTTTGGCGGCTGAAGGAAGAAGAGACTGAAGAAACGCGACAGACGTTGAATGTCAATCCAACGGTCAAGGTTGGCACAATCGTTTTGTTGACTAAGCAGACACAAAGTAGCATACTTTTTTATATATAGGAAGAAAACTGCGAGGAAAATGCGTTCGTCTGCAATCCTCCTCACAGGGAACGTTCACCACATAAGTGACTAGCACCCTTGGTTTTCAACCGAGAGGTCTTGGGTTCGAGTCCCAGGAACTCTCAATTTTGTCCTCCTTCCTTCCTCGCAAAAAAGGGAAAGAAAATCAAAGACTTGGGAAGGCGTACAGAACAAGCTAGTGTACCAGTAATGAGACATTGCCAAGTTTTAGAAAAAAGAAAGACGTGCTCCTGTAGCTGGTTCGAATCCAAACCTAGACTATGACTATATATGGTGCTATGCTACTCTGCAAGTAATGAAGCTGACATATCCAACGTTTGCTTCTCCTCTTCTCTACTTACTCTGCCTAGCATCAGAAGCTCTAGCCGCAGCAACCATGTCCGCTGGCTGCTCGTCCACATGCTCTTCAGTAGGCAACAACCAGATATGCACCAAGTCGCAACCCGTACCATCGCCTGTGGGTCTCATCACACCCTCGCCGGCACGCGTATCGCAGCCGATTGCTCATCGCAACCCGCCGCCGTTGGTGTGGTGCCATTGCTGCAAAACACGCAGAGTCATCCGTCGCGTCTCAACCACAATCCGCAACCCTGGCCGAGTCTTCTACAAATGCCCGAATCATGGGGTAATATATGTTTAAGTGTTGTTCTGCTGCTTTCAGTTGCTGATTTTTTTAATAGTTTGATTGATGATCTACCAATTTGATTCGTGCAGAAAAGGGAAGATTCGTGTTATTTGTATTTCTGGGAAGTTGCTGATGTGGGGGAACGCAACTACGCTGATTATTTGGTTAGCCGAGGAATCCCAATACCAGCAGGTTGGGGTGTTGGACAAGTAACTGAAGGAATGGCAGAAGAGGAAGATGCGGAGCAGAAGCTTAAAGATGCAGTTCCTCTGATCATGGCCAAGCAACAACTATTGAATGGCCTTGACAGCAATGAGGAGATGAAAGAGCTTGTGAAGATAATGGGCAAAATTGATGTGCTCTGTAGGATGATTGTCTCTTTATTTGCAGTGTATGTAGCACTCGTGATGTATTTAGTGGCTTCGACATGAGCACTTTGCTGAAACTAGTAATGAATGAAACCTGTGTAGCAGGCTGGGCGTAGTGTTGTGAACATCTAATGATTTCTATTAACGGAAATCAGGGGGTATCCCCTTTTGCTCATATAAATAAATAAATAGCAGAGGCCTTGTCGGGTCAGGTTTGTTCTCATTCGAAGACGTCGAGCAAATTGCAGTCCAACATCAAACTATGTCATCAAATTCAAGTTTCACAGCCAAATATGAGTACAACTAAACAACAATGTCATCATGTTTTAGTTGTCATACAATCACCAAACACAAATCAGCATACATAACAAGTGATGTTCTCACAGCAAAATACTAAACAACATGTTCATCAGGTTTCAGTTGTCATAGCAAACACAATTTCACATAGTAGATAAAAAACGTCTTCTGACAGGCAAATACGACAAAAGAAATGTAATCATCATCCGCAGCAGCAGCGTCAACATCTTCGCCATGTGTATCAGTCTGAATCGTAATTCCCCACGGTGTCATCTTCTTCTTCGTCCTCAATGTCCTCGAACGTTGGCTTCTTCTTGATCAACTCTTGTATGTCCACAGCATGACATGCAATATTTTCACCGGCGTCATTGACGTGATGGTTCTCAAAGATATCAGGAACATCTGTGTTATCTTGTATATCAGGAGTAGTGTAAGCATCATCTTGTTGTGCAACTTCATTAACGAATTCCTCTGCTCAAACCTTTGCAATACTCTCTAGTCATCGCTACGTGCAAATGTGTCTTCCAAGAAAAATATCTGTGTTGCTTGATTTGCCAAAATAAAAGGCTCGTTGGTCTGGTATGCCGCCTTGACATTGATGGATTTGAAATAATCATCAGCTCTGGGTTTTGCGATCCTGGAAAACAGGTTATACCAACGACAGCACAACAGAACCACACACCGATGATCCTCGAAACTGGAGATATACTGCAACTGAATAATGTCTGTTATGTTAGCATACATTTAGTTGTCTCTTTGTCATACGTATCCGTGCTCATGATGGCACTGTTTTGTGTCTTCCTGCCTTCGTCTCGTGCAAGGGTGTTGTAGCGCATATCTCCAACAATGCAAGATTCATAATGTCTTACCCGAGTATCAGGACCCATTGCTAGTGAGTAAAGGGCATCATCAACTGCCTGCCCATCCTCCCGCATCTTCTTAACCTATGGTTAGAAAATAGACAAGCTGATCATCTTATGTACTCAATATATTAAAAAAACTGACAGTGCAATTCAAAAGCTTACATGACTCTTGAGCCATTTCGCAAAACCTGCCATAACCAGTTTGTCAATCTTTCTTGGATTTTGCTGCAGTAACTCCTTTTTGTAGATGCTGCAACATAGTGATGGCGTCAAACATCTAAATATATAAGAATGTGCTGCAAGTTTAGTAGATTACGATGTATAAGCTGCAGTACTTAGCACTTGATATAAGGTAGTATCTTAGGATAGTTATTCAACACATACCAAACCATTTTGTCCAAATCTTTAGGTTTGTCCTCTTGTCGACTCTTCCCTGTAACTCGAACAAAATAATCGAAAACATTGAGCCCGGGATTGTCTTCACCCACCTCTTTGCTAAGCTGATCAGCTGTTTCAATGTATTTTGAGCAGAATGTCAACGCTTCTGTAACAATGTAGGCCTCTGCAATGGAACCCTTGGGTCTAGCTCTGTTCCTAACATAGCCCTTGAAAGTGCCTAGCCGCCTTTCAATAGGGTACATCCAGCCATATTGTACTGGACCTCTAAGTAGTGCCTCATCGGGTAGATGAACAGCCAAATGCACCATCACATCAAAGAAGGGTAGAGGATATATCTTCTCAAGGTCGCATAGGATAGTTGGTATCTTGTCTCTAAGACGCTCCCAAGCATCTACCGTTATATTTCTACTGCAGAGTTCCTTGAAGAATTGTCCCAACTCTGCAACTGCTCTGTATAAGTCAAGGAAGCTCAATCCTCTAAGGCTAATAGGTAAAACCCTTTGAAGTAGGACGTGGCAGTCATGAGTTTTCAACCCTTGTACTTTGTTTCCATCTGCACTGACTCTCCTTTCAGGGTTGGAAGCAAATCCATGTGGGAATCTCACAGGTGACAGGACTTCGCAAAATTCTTTTCTTTTTACCTTGTCCAAGACGTACACAGCTGGTGCCATATCCCGTGGTTTACCTTCATCTTCCACCTGCAAATCCTTTCTCATACCCAGGTGTGTCAAATCAATCCTAGATTTTAAGGTATCCTTTGTCTTGCCTTCAATATTAAGAAGTGTGCCGATAATGCTGTCACATATATTTTTCTCGATGTGCATCACATCAAGATTATGCCTTAGATTCAAATCTTTCCAATACTCCAAGTCCCACAAAGTGGACCTGCGGGTAAACAATAATCTCTCTTCTACCCTGCCATGCTTCCTTTTCCTGCTACCATTACCAGGATGGTTTCCTGGTGTAATATGCCTGACCTTCTCTAATTCCACTTGCAACTCATCGGTGGTGAGCCTCTTTGGTGCATCATGGTTTTCATGCTTTGCATTGAACACATGTCTTCGGTATTTTCTAGGATGCGGCTTTTCCTTGGCAAGGAAACGACGGTGTCCAATGTAACAGATCTTGCTAAGTATTGCGTATGACAGCGGATTCCTGTCACAACAAACACATGCATTGTAACCATGTGTTGTTCGCCCTGACATAGTGCCCAAAGCAGGATAATCATGGATGCACCAAATTATAACAGCACGCAGAAAGAAATCAGCTGGTGGGCTGCTATATAGGTCTCGAGTGAGAACACCCTTCCATAGCTGTTGAAGTTCCTCCACAAGAGGCTCCATGAACAAATCAAAATCCTTTCCAGGACTTTTTGGACCTGGGATGAGCAAGGCCATCATGTAGTTTGATTCTTCGGTGCAGACATTTGGAGGCATGTTGTAAGGGATAACAAGCACTGGCCACATGCTATATGTGGCGCTCTGGTGGCCAAATGGATTAAATCCATCTGAAGCTAAGCCAAGTCTAATGTTTCTCGGGTCAGCAGCAAACTCTTTGTGTTTATCATTGAAGCTTTTCCACTCACTACCATGAGATGGATGGCTCATTACATTCTGATCTCTGTACTCCTAGTTCCTAGAAGGCCACAATACATCCTCTCTTGTTTCAGCATCATGACACAACCTCTACAATCTTGGTGTAATTGGAAAATGTCTCAGAACATTATGAGGAATCCTCTTCACAACATCGCCATCTTTCCATCTTGATGATTTGCATTTCGGGCATTCACTTAAGTTGGCATAATCCTTTCAGAACAGAACACAATTATTCTTACAAAATGGATCATATCATATCCAATTCCAACTGCACGAAGGAAATTCTTCATTTTACTGTAGGTGTGTGGCAACTCAGACGCATATGGGAAAGATTCACGGAAGGCAGCCAACATCGCATCGAATGATTTGTTGGTCATCCGCTCAGATGTCTTCACCTGAAGAAAGGTGACCATAGCTGAGAATACTGACAGCTTATTTCCTGGGGTGACAGCAACGTTGCATTGTTCCAACATGCGGGCCCACCGTTTTTCTTCTGCAGGTGAAAGTTCACGCAATGCACGAGCATTTCGTAGCATTGTTTCAATGTTGGTCAAACTCACTGGCTCCGCCACCACCACCTCCTCCTCCTCTTCCATCTGAGCATCAGGCAAATCAAGATGGTGATCTGCTGCTTCCACGTAGTCAATAACATTGACGTTCACAGCTTCACCATGATGAACCCACCTAGTATATGTGACCGACATCCCATACAAGTGTAGATGATTTTGCACAGTTGACTGGGGTCTTGTAACTGAATTCATACAACTGCTACACGGGCAGAGCACATTTGATTTCGGACCACCGTACTCAGCTCTGATAAAGTTCATGAAGTTTTCAACCCCCTCGACATATGCAGCGGAGAATCTTCGAGCAGAAGTTATCCAAGTCTTGTCCATCTGTTAGACATACAAATTAGTTCTTCTACTAGATATTACAGGAAAAAACATATATGATTTTTTATGAAGTCTAGAAAAAATACCTAGGTCGATGTCTAAAGCTATGGAAAGATATTTGGACGAGCAGATCTAAGTAACGAAATATATGTAAAGCTAATTCAGCAAACAGATTTGAGTGCCAAATTATGGCAGGCTGTTTCAGCAGTCAATGAGGCCAAGCACATAGCCATCAAACTATCAAAGGCCATCGCAGCAACAAAGATCGAGTATAAAATGGTGTAGAGCTATTTCAGCTAACAGATTGGCTACTAGACCATGGCAATCTACGTCACAATAAATATATGGTAGGATATTTTAGCAACTAATCGGCCTTGGCATGCCATATCAGCTAAGCAGATTAAGTGTAGAACAGGGCAAGGAAGCTTCTTAAGCAGAGCATATTGAGAGTAAACTACTTCGGCAAACAGTGAGATTAACAGCGTCTATCAGCTAACATTCAGCGCTACACCGACATGAACGGGGCCTCAGTCTAGAATGCGCGTACCGTGGGAGAAGCTGACCGCCATGCGTCTCCACACGAACGTCGCCAGCGGTGATGGCGCTGACCGCCGTGCGCCTCCACAAGAACGTAGCCAGAGGTGGCGGTGCGGCTAGAGGACGACAGTCTACGAGAGCGTACTGTGGGAGTGAGAGGATCGCCGAACCGCGGCACTGACGTATCGGCGCGGCGGGGAGGGCGTCTTTTGTGGAGCAAATGGAG
>NC_041390.1:454564258-454615236 GCF_002162155.2 Triticum dicoccoides | reverse complement strand
GTTTCTCCAAGTGCAGTCCCACGTGTCAGTGAAGAGGCAAGACGAAGTGCGTTCCGTTTGCGTGAGCCGTGTGCAGGACCGAACGTGTGTGGGGTGCAATGCGACCGCGACAAGAGTGCTGTGAGTGTACCACATTTTTTCCTTTTAAACTAGGTGCTTTGCCCCCTCAAAAAAATCTGTTGCTTCGCGCGATCCATCGATACTACTACTAGTAATCCGGTAATCCCGACTAAAACGGCACGGCCGGGTCTTTTCTCGCGCGATATGCTGGGAGGTTGGCTTAGTTGGGTTTTTTAGGACGAGTAATGCTACACCTACGTAATCCCAGTTACGTAATTAACGCAATGTGAAACGTGTGAGCTGTTGATTGTAGATTGGGGGGAGGGAGGGGCCCACCACCATGAAAATCAGGGGAGGAGAGAGAGAGGCAATTTACGTTAACCCTTTCGTAGGTTCCCGTAGATGTAGGAAGATGTGTCTGATCCTGCAATATAGGCCGTCCGATCTATATCTAACGGATAGGAAGGAAACTATGACAATTTACCCGCACTCCTCTCCACATTTGCAGATAAGGCTTTCCCTCGTTCATCCTTTTCTCCCACAAGATCTTGATCTTCCATGCAACACACGGGCATCTTGCTAGTACTCCTACAATATGTATATTATTGTGAAAGTTCATATACACCGGCCGAGATTAATGCAAACACGGCAGATTTCATTACATTTCGAACTTTTATAGGACAAATAAAATAAAAGAAACCCGACCATAAACCTATTCTACGGCGGTGACCGACGTCCTCCATCTGTGATCTCCATGTACGGGGGCGGGGTTCAAGACCCGTGAAGTGAAGGTGCGGTCTCCGGCGAGGAAAAGTAGAACACGGGAGACAGACCGCCCAGTTGGCACACCATGCCCTGCCGACTCCCATGCCCTACTCATCCTCAGAGGAGTCCCCGACCTCGGCGGTGCTGGACGTTGGACGGCGGCAAGTAGGACGCGTGGCTGACGGTACTCCCGTCGTCGGCCGCCAGCGTGGCCACCGCTTGTGTGGCGACTTGAGCGAGGGCGGCGACCACGAGCTCCATCCCCGAAGACAAGCTCTCCCGCAGAGCGTTCGCACTTGCGGTCATGGCGGATGTGGTTCCAGGTAGGAGGACGATGCACTATGGTGTGGAGTTTAGCTGGGCGTTGCCGCTTTAAGTAGCGCATTCCGGTGAGGCCAAGCGTCCGGGTGCATCATTAAGTCGCCGAAGTTGGTTCCGTGGGCACCGAGCCTCTTAATGACGACATAAGAACGGACGACATGAATGCGGGCAGCTGGCGCCGACGGGGAACGCACCGCGCGATGGCGCGAGGGACGAGGGTTTTGGTGTGCTAGGGTAGTCAGCTGCGGTCGTGGCAACGTTGGAGATGCCCTTTGCTCACATGCGATCCCCGCATGTCATTGGAAAAGCAATACGACCCGACATGGTCTCATGTCCAGAGGATGCAGTTGGCCGCGCTACACCACTCCACGGATGCATCGCGGCACCCCGTGCATCCTCGACGAGCCGGGTGTTGGGGTGTGTTTGGATTGTGGCCAAAGTGCACCTTGCCAAAATTTTGGTCATGACCAAAAGATTGGTCTTTGTTTGGATGGTTGCCATTTTTTTGGCATGCCAATGAACTCTAGCCAACTCTAGTTCATTTTTCTTGCCAATGCCGGCCAAATCATGGGCAACCAATACCTCAACCAAAATTTTGGTCATGACCCAAAGATTGGCCTTTGTTTGGACGGTTGCCATTTCTTTGGCATGCCAATGAACTCTAGCCAACTCAAGTTCATTTTTCTTGCCAATGTCGGCCAAATCATGGGCAACCAATACCTCAACCAAAATTTTGGCTACCCAATGCTTTGACGGGGCAACCTTGGGCACAAACCAAACATACCGTTGGTCGTGCCACAGCACTAACGCCACCCTCGGCAAACTGAAACCGACCGTGTCTAGCGATGATATGAGCGTGTCGCTCACCGCGGTCGCCGTGTCCAGAGGCGGTGCTGGAGCTGCGCCCCGTTGTTGGCCCCAACGACCCACATGAACGGTTGTCGGTGGCGAGGAGGTCGTGGGCTAGCTCCTCCATTGGACTAGTTTGCGCTACATCGTCCCGACGGGTGTGCTCCACATGTCTGTTTCCCTATTTTCCCGGCCATATTCGGGCGTCAGTGCTCCGCGTTGCGCATTAGGCCTTTCACTATGTAGGCCAAGCGAGACAACTTATTGTTTATTTGAGCCGTTCAAGTATAATCATGTGGCGTTTGCTTATTTCTCATTCCTCTCCAACCCTCTTCTCCATCGATCATGTCGCCCTCCAGTCGAGTCCATCCTCCCGCATGCCTCATTTGAACATTCCGTCGAGTATCATTCGCATGTACCCACCCTAGTCCTCTTTCAATAGATCTCCGGACGCTGAGATGAAATTGAGAGGGAACGAGTGGGGGCACGTGATACCTAAGGC
The DNA here is from genome assembly GCF_002162155.2 of Triticum dicoccoides. Taxonomy (NCBI): domain Eukaryota; kingdom Viridiplantae; phylum Streptophyta; class Magnoliopsida; order Poales; family Poaceae; genus Triticum; species Triticum dicoccoides. The sequence goes on along the minus strand of NC_041390.1, from coordinate 454,612,739 downwards.
GGATTCAAAATTTTGAACCGGTGATCATAGCATCCGCAAATCATATATAAAGGGTATTCAAGGTTCGTTTCGTTTTTGAACGTACAATATACTCCCTCCTATCCTTTCTAGTTTACATATAAGTTTTATTTGTAGTCAAAGTATATCTACTTTGATAAAAAAGGTATCAACATTCAACAACGCCAATCAATATTGTTAGATTCGTACGTACTCCTAGACTTGTACTCGAGATGGTTTCCAATTTGACTATTGACAAGATTAATAGTACATGAGATGTATAATGTGAAAATTATATCATTGGAAACTCCTTTCACATACGAATTTGACCGTATGCTTTGTGTAAGTTGCATGTCATATATTATTACTCTAACATTTGGTCAAAGTTAGCCTCAAAAAACGCATTAGACCCTGTATGCTTTGTGTAAGTTGCATGTCATATATTATTACTCTAACATTTGTGTAAGTTGCATGTCATATATTATTACTCTAACATTTGGTCAAAGTGGTATAGTGGAAGTGGATCCTCTAACATAGGTATCCCTGCCTTACCCTCCCTTTCGGTCACTTACTGGCGGACCCCATGCTTGCTAGGCCTCGCATGTCAGTTACTCAATGGGTTCAGCCACATCATGGGATCCTCATCCGTAGTATACTCCCTCTGTTTTTATTTACTCCGCATAAAACGAAGGGAGTGGTGGTATAATAAATGACGCGGGCGGGGGAGGGGGAGGGACGTCGGTTTGCTCTCAACTACGGTCCCACAAGCAAGCAAAAACGCAAGACGAAGCGTGTTCCATTCGATGAGCGACGTGCAGGGTCTAGCGTGCCGGGCTGCAACACGAACGCGACAAGAGTGATGTATAGTCAAAACCGATTGACCGGTCGTCACCGGAACCACTATTCACACCAGAACCTTCGCTGCTCGGCCTACGCCAGCCACTGCCCTAAAACCACACCAAATCTCCAGCCCATTCCCCAACCTTTCGATCCCCTAGCCCGCATCAAGCGTCCCCTAGTTCGCCGGAAAGGCATGGTGCGCCGCAAGATCACTTACTACAAGATGCTGACGCCGGAGCGCCACGGAGAAATCACGGCGGCGGTCGGCGCCACAGACCTCCGTTCCCAAGCTCGCTTTGCGGCGGGCCAATCCCCGAGTTCTCTGGAGCCAAGCTACAAGGAGGAGGAAGCCGATCCAATGTTCATGGCGGAGGTCGCGGCGCAGAAGGCCCCCGATGGGTATGAGATGATGGACGTCTACTTCGTGCCAGCGTCCGAGTCCCCCATGGTGCATGCGGACCAGTGGTTCAACATGGCGATACTAAAGGAGGACCGGGAGGCAGAGGCTCAACTCGACACGGAGCGCGCGCATGTCGCTGCCATCGAGGCTCTCCTGCAGGCAGAACCGGATGTCGTGGATGTGAACCGGGCGGCGGAGGCTCAACTTGAGGCGGAGCGCGTGGATGCCGCTGCCATCGAGGCCCTCCTGCAGGCGGAACCGGACGTCCTGGACTTGAACCGAGCGGCAGAGGCTCGACTCGACGTAGAGCGCGCGGATGCCGCTCTCATCGACGCCCTCCTGCAGGCAGAACCGGACGTCCTGGACTTGAACCGCGCGGCGGAGGCTCGACTCAACGCGGAGCGCACGGATGCCGCTGCCATCGAGGCCCTCCTGCAGGCGGAACCGGACGTCCTCGACTTGAACCGGGCTGTGCTCTCGCCCGTGCAGAGCGCCCGCATGCTCCGCTTGAACGAGTAGCTGGAGGCCGAGGACAACCACGGTGCGGAGACACACGGTGGCAGCGACGACTGGTTCGCGCCGGCAGCCAAAGACGACGAGGTCGTCTCTTTCCGCGAGTAGTGATAGTTTTTCTTTATGTTGTTGTTTTTATGGATCTTTTGTTGTGTAAAAACATATATTTGTTATGCAAGTCGCCTGACTTGGGTCAGTCTACCATTTCAGGCGGTTGGATGAATATCCTACGTCTCCGAACCCTTCTTTCCTTCTTCCTCACCTCTTCTTCTTCCCCAACAGACCACCGCACGGGCCGTATGGATACTCCCCAACATGCGGTTGGATAAACATACTCTATGACGAAAATCATGTGTCAGCGATAGGATGGCTGAGTTTGGTGTGTTCCCATGTGACAACACGTGTCAGTGAGGGTGTGTTCCCTTGGTTGGGTTTGCGGCATGCAGGAGCGGCCGTGTGAGGGTGCGGTGCGACCGCGGCGTGCAGGAGCGACCGTGTGAGGGTGCGGTGCGCCCATGATAGCCGTGCGCAAGTGTACCTCCTTCTCATTTTGAAAACTTTAGGCAAGCTTGGAAAAAATGTGTGGCGAAGTTTGGCAATGCAAGGCCTAGACCCAAACAGGATAAGTATGAACGTACTAGGAGTACTAGTGTTAAAAAAGAAAGGCGGGTTTTCCTTCGCGGGATTTAATCGATACAAATCCTCGTTTCACGTGTCAATTAATGCGTATTTTTTTCTCCAAAGACCAAAGAGCTAACCATCTCACTCCTCATCGCTTGATTAATGCAGCGCCATGCAAACCAACCTTCTCACTTCCGCATGCATGCAGGGGATATTAATGTCCTTGGTTGCTAACCCCATCAATTTTGCCTCGATTAGTGCTAGTGGCCCTTTGCAAATTGTAATTTTGATATACTGGCCTTGTGTACAAAAAAAATGGAGGTAGTAGTAACTATATTTGACTTCCTTCCCCATTGCGGTGACGTCAACGATATTTTTTTGGTGGTTTGGCGAAGTGCGTTCGACGGAGAACACCATTGAGGGAGACCACGGTAAGTCGTTCGCAAGTGCCGCCTGCAAGCCGAGACAACCGCCTTATTTGCATCCAGGAAGTCCTTTACTAGTACTACTATAACTAATGCGGTGAGATGGCTTCTCGAAGAAGACGATGGAGAAGCGGAGTCAGCGAAGAGTGAAATGATGGTTGCTTCGCCCGTGCTTTTGTGATTTGACGCCTCACTGCTTTGTGATTTGTGATAGAAGGGACAGGGGAGTAGACTCTGTGCTCTATACTGTACTACATGCATCCAAACATGGGAGAAAGAGGAGAGACGTTGCATTTTTCTATTCCTTCAATCAATCAAACAGGGATCTTCGGTTCCATCTTTTTGGCTTTGGCAACACCTTCCACAATGGTTCCCACGATGCCAAAAGCTATTTTCACATTTGGCTACACATTGTGGATGCCCTTAACCGTACCACTTGGTTTTGCTCCTATGTGCTATCTATACAAATCTCAATTATATTGATCTAAAAAAATATAGAATCGAGATTAGTAAAAAGGAGGTGATTTTGCCGCGCGGATGGCGGGGGAGGTTTCTTATTTTCGGAGGGCGTTGTCCTGGCGGTTTGCTAACATGCGGTCCCACGTGTCAGTGCTTTACCAAGCCGATCCGCGTCCCACATGAGGCAGAACAATGGCAGAAGCAACACGTGGTTAAGTTGAAGAAGATGAGGGAGAAGCGGATTCAGCAACGAGTGAAATGATGGTTGCTTCGTCCCTCCAACTTAACTGCGGGAAAGGTGCAACTTTGTGATTTGACGCCTCATCGCTCATTACTACGCCGGCGCCATGACTGGGGTGCTTCACCCCGGCTGCTCTGCACTGTATTCCGGTATGGCATGTGGACCCGGTAGCTTGATGTCCCACATGTCAGTGAAAGGGACTAGAAGATTTATGAAAGTGAGCGCTCCACTCTTACGATGGAGGAGTAGACGACACGACGGCCCAGTGAACTGTCACTTGTACTGTATAGTACTATAGTTTTGCTGGTTCGCATGATCCATTGATACAAACCCGATTAAACAGGAAAGGGCAGAATTTTTCCCGCGCGGTAGGTGATACTGGCCATACATTTCAAAGGCAATTTTAATGTATGCAAACTGAATAATTATAAGTAACAATATGATATCTAGTAAAACTAAAAACACATATGATTTATTGTGTTAGAGTGTAGTAGTAGTGCTGTATTGCATAGTTGTTAGATGTAACATGCGAGAACGTGTAGAGATGTAGTTTTGGAGGGCCTACAGAGAGAAAAGCGTAATACGGTCACCGAACTTCAGAATAAGCTGATTACGGTCACAATATACATTTTGCGGTGATTATACGGTCACTTGCTCACAGCTCAGCATCGGATTGCACTCTGTTGACTGGCCAAATAGTCTGCGTGGCGCCATGTTGACTAGTTAAATTGACCACGTTCGTTGTGGGTCCCACCTGTCAGTTCGCATAGGCAAAAGGTTAGATAAACACAAATTTACGCAGGTGCGACAAGGCTCCAACCCGTGCGCGGGAATCACCTGGTTGTGTATGTGTCTGTCAGGGCCTGATGTGTGCGCATGCACATGTAGGTTGAGCACTTGAGCATGAGAGTGTGTGTTGGTCGTGTGGTGTACTGGTGTGTGCATGCATGCGTGCGTGTGTGCGTGTGAGTGTTGCGTGCGTGCGTGTGTGGCTGCGTGTGTACATGTGAGTGTTGCATGCATGCATGGGTGCATGTGTTTGTGTGAGTGTTGCGTGGATGCAGTTCGTGTGGATGCGTGCGTGTGTGTATAATCACCACACCAGCTCCTGTGTGTTAAAACAGACGGCTCAGCATACCAATACAAGGCCACCTTGTCCACTGTGCCCGCGGTCATGACTTCGAACCACCGTCCAAATATTTTTTGTCGTTTGTTTTCATTCTTACTAGCAAGATGCCCGTGCGTTGCATGTAACTTCAAGATGCATTTGTATGACTTGTTTATCTTGTGAGAGAAAAGGATGAACGAGGGAAGGCCTTATTTGCAAATGTGGAGAGGTGTGTGGGTAACTTTTTGCAAAATTGCCATAGTTTCTTTCCTATCCGTCAGATATAAATCGGACGGCCTATATTGCAGGATGGCAGGCACACCATCATCACCAACTCTGTTTTTTATAAGAGTGTATTTTATGTATTTTATAAGAGTGTAGATGTAGAGTAGATACAAGTCGACAGGTGGGCACGATGGTAGTGAGATAATGTGATGCAACACTATAGGTGCCACGTGGAGCGTTTAACAGGTCAACTAGTCATGTCATGAGCAAATACAGAGTTGTACGGTGAGCCCGTGACTGCATAATAACCACTAAAGGTAAATGGTGACCGTAATGAGTGGATTCTGAAGTCCAATGTATGTATCGTGCTTTCGCTTCAAATACAATGATCGTCATTGCATATATCGCGAGAGAAAGATGAAACATGCGTGAATTTTCTGGGGGCTTACTTTTAGAGGACCTGGAGATAGTTTTGTGTGCATACGTGAAAGGGGCGTACAGGGGGGTATGCGATGGAGAGAGAGATGCTCTTCATTTCTCTTTATTATGACTAACTTTGTATATAGTATAAAAATATACAAATTCACAGTGCGGAATAAATATCATTGTGGGAACCATGCAATGCAAATTAGCGTTCATACTCCTCCATATAACTTTGTAATGTTGTATATATGTAGAAACTCTAAAATAATTTTTTGGCCACACTTTATTCATAAGGGATGTTGTATGCGAAATAAACGTGAAGAGACGGCTTTTTAGATCAATGGGGTACGTGATGTAACATGTGTGAATGTGTAGTTGATGCATTTGGCGGGGCCTAGAGAGGTATGTGTGTGTATTACGTATTCGAGAGAGGCATGGATAGAGGGGCCGACGGGGGTGGGGGGTGGGAGAGATAGCATGAGAAATGAGAGTGGTCTAGAGAGAGAGACGAATATGACATCACGACAAGAGATTCCATTCCCTTGAGTGTGTATATGCAAGGGGGGAGGGAATAGAGGCACCAGGAGAAATTTTCTGTGTGTGGTGTTTGTGTTGGTATGTGTGGGTGTGAGAAGATAATGAGACGTGGGGGCAGAGGGTGTGTCACCGCGTGAGGTCCGGTGGGTCGAGGTGAGGCCCTTCATTCCGTTCCGTCCTGCGCCACATTGATCGGCCCGTAATGCATTTAGGAAGACCCATGGATGACTAGTCGTACAAGACAAAGATAGCAAAATTGTGAAGGACTCTGTGTCCACTGACAAAGACGGCTAGGATTTGTAACCCTAGGTTCTCGGACTAAGGTAACCCCTTTATCTCTGATATTACTATTCATCCAACCTAACTTTAAGGGGCATCCTACAGAATGCTCTGCTAGAATTATACTCGTCGATTAGGAAGAGAGGTGTGAGACAATGCCTGAGAGATAGGCATAAAGATAATGTGCGTACATGAGACACATAGGCAGGTCCATGTATATAGAAAGGGTCGATGAGGATTGTGCGTGTGTATGTTTGCGAGAGGAAGAGTGCTTGTGATAAAGGTTAGTGAAAACAGTTGTAAATGGTTACGAGAGGGAGGGAGGGTTATATCTAGAGCATGTGTGCGAGAAAGACACCTCGGGAGAGTGTGTGAGCATGTGTGAGAGACCACAGATGGAGAGTGAAACTACACGTAAAAGACTGCTCTACACATTGATTAAAGATATAAATTGTATCCAAATATTAGGATGGGATCATGATATTTGCAATTCGCATAAGGAGCGGTCATTGATCCATCAGACATCTAGATTCTATCGAATTTGAGCATGTCTATGTTATTATTCGACACAATTGATCCACATAGTTAGTATTTTGAACTCCACACAATGCATCGCTTTAGCAATCGAATATAAACGTGAGTATAGTTCATGTTATGTGTGTAAAGCACATTATACATACGAAAGTTACACAATGGACATTATAACTAGCTACTACTTATGAACTAGCATACATTTGAATTCAACTTAAGGTGGTTTAAAAAATCGAATTCAACATGAAGTCCATTCACTTATTTGAATTTGATATCATGGCATTTGTAAACCATACCTAAATTATGGGGGCACCAATCTTTGCTCTGATTTTGTACATAATAGCATATGTAGTCGTGTACAAAATAGATTCGAATTTAGCTCCTCCATTCCAAAATAATCGTAGTTATAGGATTTTCAAGTGTCAAAATTTCAAAAAGAAGCGGATAATTTAATGAGGTTTTCAAACATACAAGGTCAAATATAATGTTGTATATTTAGGTCAATCCTCATAGTTCAAGAGTACTCTTAACATGAATGCTTGTGTTTCAAAATTTCGAACGAAGCGCCAAAAGAGCCTCTACTCGCCCGAAACCGCGTGAGACCAATGTTTGGTAGTACAAGGAAATAACTTTTCTAATAACTCCGACCCGTGAAACCTACCGGCCCGACGTCCAAAGGTCTAAACCGGGGTAGGTTTGTAGCTTCATCTAGACGCCACGCAACCACATCTGAAAAACATTCATACACAATGGCCACCTAAGCACACATGCGCGCGGCCGAAATCGCTCCCGCCCACTATTTGGGACACCTGGGATTACCATCCTACCCCCAACCCGCAGTAGGTCCGAAATTTAAGAGGGGGGCAAAGTTTGTACTTTCCCCAAATTTCAAACAAGCGCGTCCCATTTCTATTCAAAAAAGCAAAAAACAAGCGCGTCCCAGACCGAAACATGGTTCCCCCCCACCCGTCCGATTCCCCATTCGTACTCCGTGGGCGCCAAAACTACCTCTCCACTAGCCGCGAAACCCCAGCGTCCTCCGTCCGCCACCCCATCCCACCCATCAACCGCCGCCCTCCTCCATCACGCCGGAGCCGATACCCCGACATCGTCGTCCACCGCAACCTCAACCGCAACGCCCTCCATGGCTAGTAGTTGAAGCCGAGGCCGAGCCATCTGTACCCGAGCCAGTTCAACCACACCGTCCTGCACCTCACCATTGCCGCTCCAACTTCGCCACCCTCCACCGCATCGGAGTTGTTCCTACTACGCCGTCCTTCACCGCCTCGGATCTGCTTCCCCTCTGCCGACATACGGCCACGGCAACACAGTCAACAATTTGGCCATGGGTTCGTCCAAGCCTGCACCCTCCAGAACATCGATTTCCCCGGTAAAAAGAAGAAAATCGGCGCGACTTATGGAGGTGACCACACCGGCAACCGAAAGATGTACTCCTCTTCCCTTATTCGTGCAAATCTTACGTCTCTGCTTGCACAGTATTCATCCCACAGAATACACTAGTTGGCCACTTCTTCTTGATACTAGATGTTCCTAGTAACTCGCGATGCACAAGGTTTCTCCTCATATACTATTTCACCTTAGCTAGAGGTCCATCGCCCCCCTGAATTTCAATTTCTGGCCACTTGATTCCCAATTAACGGAAGCATTCCCCGGCGTAACATGCGCTAGTACGCCTATTACGCCGGGGAAGCAGCGCCTTGGTGTTTATCTTAGGGGTGTGTGCGACCTAGAGCTCCTGGTGCCCGATCTGGAGGTCGGCCGGGATTAAAGGGATGGCCTGGGGGCGCTTCCAAGCACGGCGGTGGTGTGAGGTCGATGGGAGGGTGGGGCGGCGGAGGCAGGGGTCTGGGCCGGTGGTCGCTAGCGGTTCAAGAAAGATCATCAACAGTGACTGGCGGGAGGTAGACGAAGGCCATCTGACCGTTCTTATAGATCGGACGGTTCATTAAAAAAATCGATTGACCTATTTATTTTCAGTCGACTGTTATCTTAGATATGACCACATGTGGTGGTGTGCTGGAGGAGTACCTGCATTTCCTGTGCTCATATATTACAAAATCATACAGAGTAGAATCTAATTTTGTTTGTCATGCAATGTTGTAGAGCTATCATATGTCTCCTATCATTTATTTTCCAGCCACCTGCTATCTGCTACTTTTATAGTGCACTAGTTCTGCACACACTTCACCCTTACTCTCACTGTTGTGTTTTTATGCAAGGGTATTTCAGACTCTACTGCCATGAGAGAAGCCAAAAAGAAAAGAGAGAATTCGCTCCAGTTTGGTGTGCGAGTAGGCAAGACACGTTTCAGCGCTATAATGGGTGAAGTGTCAACAGATGGAGACGGTAAACGTAGCTCTGGAGTTGATGACCTCGCTCGCAATGAACCACCATCCCTGGTGCTTGCTTTAACTTCGCGGTGTCATATGTGGTTGCATGTTCCATATGGTGTCTAGCTTGTATTCGAAAGGCCGAAGTCGGTAAGATAAGGAAAGATATTTTTTTACATGAACCACCATCCCGTGAGCACCAGAAGACAAATAGCTAGCCAGGGCACTGGCCGAGCCAGTGACAAGCCCAGCAAAGATAGGCATCACCTGGAAGCCAACTAAAAAGCTATGATGGTGGCGAAGCAGCCCACCTCCCACCAGGCTCTCAGGTCCTAGATGATCATGCTCACCACTCCAGTCGGATGTCTAGCTTGTATTGCTTCCAATTTGGTTAAATTGCATCTGCTTAGCTTACACATTATACCTTTGAATATGACATGCCTTTCTGTTTTTGGTACATACTAGTACATCTGTGTATTAACCATGTTCTTACATCAAACTAATGTTCTTGTGTATCCCTCATCAATCACTTATGACGAGGCAGGCAGGCAAGGGGACTACTCCTCATTTAAAGAATGCAACATCAGCCTCCCGACATGATTCTCAAGAAACAGAAATGCTAGATGAAGATAGTGAATGTAGCTCTGTAGTTGATTACAACATTTCCCCTACACTAGCATCGCAGGTGCTTGCTCTAACTTGGCAGTGTGATATGTGGTTGCATGTTGCATATGGTGTCTAGATTGTAATTCTTCCAATCTGGTTAAACTGCATGTGCTAGTCTACTTAGCTTATACATTATACCTGTTAATGTGACATGCCTTCCTGTATTTAGTACATAGTACATCTGTCTATTAAGCATGTCCTTACATAAAACTATTTTTTTGTATCCCGCATCAATCAACATGACGAGACACCTTTAGTATATGCAGTGCGATATTAGTTGCATCTTTCATATGATTTATAGCATGCGCTGCTTCTAATTTGTTGAAATTCCATTTATGATGGGACGCTTTTAACTTGCCAGAGTCATATTGGTTGCATCTTTCATGTGGTGTCTAGCTTGCATTGCTTCTTATTTGCTGGAATGGTTTCTTCTTAGTTTACACAAACAATTGTGAACATGCCATGTCGTCCTGTTTTTCGTACATATTCCATCCTGGTATCATGTGTTTGCCTTACATCAAAGTAGTGATTGTCAGTATCATGCATGAATGAGTTCTGAAGAGAGAATTTTATTGCTTTTTCTTGTCGGTTTTACTTGAAAATTCAAAATCAATAAAGCGGAAGGAAGTTAGCAAGGCAGCGGATAAAGGTGCTCCTTCCGAACGGAGGGCCTCTACAGTTTCTACTCCTCCACACCCCCAAGATGATTTCCAAGACAACACATGCATAGACACTCAAAAAAGCTGTGTTTATGATGAGCACGTCTCCCCTAATGCAGCATCACTGGTGCTCCCTCTAACTTGGCACTGTTATATGTGGTTGCATGTTATGTGTGATGTCTATTTGTATTGCTTCTAATTTTGTTGAATTCCATCTGCTTACTTTACACATTATACTTGAATAAGACACGTGTTCATGTTTCTAGAACATACAATATCTGTCTATCACACCATGTTCTTACATCAAATTACTACTATTGTGTAACCTGCAACAATCACTTATCATAAGACACGTTTGACTTCGGAGTGTGATATAGGTTACATCTCACATTCTTTTCTAGCTTGTATTACTAATTTGTTGAAATGACACTTATGACGAGACAATTTTAACTTGGTAGAGTGATATTCGTTGCATCTTTCATATGGTGTCTAGCTTTCATTGCTTCTAATTTGTTGAAATGCCTTCTCCTTAGTTTACACATCATAAGCTGTGAATATGCAATGCTGTGAATATGCAATGGCACTAATGACGAGAGACCTCTAACATGGTAGTGTGATGTTGTTTGCATCTTGCATATGATTTATTTCTTGTACTGCTTCACATTTGTTTAAACGCCATTTATGATGATACACTGTTAACTTGGCAGAGCGATATTTGTAGCATCTTTCATATGGTGTCTACCTTCCATTGCATTGCTTCTAATTTGGTGAAATGTCTTCTTCTTGGTTTACACACCATAGTTCTGGTTATCTCTTCCGTCCTGTTTTTCATACATATTACATCCTCCTATCATGTGGTTGTCTAACATCAAAGTTCAGTTCGTCTGCATCACGCATCAATTTGTTCTGAAGAACTAAATTGTTATTCGTTTTTCTTGTCGGCTTGACTTAACATGGCACAGATAAAGAGGAAGAAACACAGAATGGTAGGGAATGAGAAGCGGATGAATCCTGCAGATTCTGTTGGTATTGATGGTGCAATAGAAGGTCAAAGTCCAGCAGAAAATTCTACAAACACGGCATCCCATGCTACACGAGTTGCAAAAAAGACAAACAGAAACAAATAGCTGCCACCAAACAAGCAGAGACAACCCTAGTTCTTGCAACAGCTACCACAGTACTACCAGCTGCACGACGTACTCATGTGTCAACTGAGCTAGCAGCACGTTCCCAAGCTCCCTTGCCACCTGACACTACTTCCCAAGCACTCTTGACACAAGACGAGTTGGCAATATCAGATGAACCTTGTGAGCTTCAACAGCAAGAAGGTAGTTGCTGGAGTCAAGTTACAGTTGCATGATTCTTTATATGTAGTCTCACAGTTTGATGTACACTAACACTTCCTATGTTTGTTGTTGGACTAGCACCTAGGCGCAAGAGGAAACAAACATCAGGGACAATGCTCGATAGGTTAACTAAATCTAGAGGAGGAAGAATGGAGATCCGTTTTGAGGTAGGTTTAAAAAGGCCACGTGATGCTATAGAGCCAGCCAAGTTAGTATCAGAGGCAGCGGTTGCTGTTAGGTGTCATGTACGTATCCTCCCAACATGGATTCAGTACAGGAATGACAAAGATGAAACCCAGTTCAACATCTTCCTCGGCCATTTATTTGTAAGTATGGTTATGTATGGAAACTAGTAATATCGTCTTGCTCTGTCCAATACTTTCTAGGTTGCTGATAATGAGACTCCCATAATTTTCAACAGATGAGGTTCAAGTTGGATAGCCAAGATGATGCAACCAGACAAGCTTGCACCCATGTTTTCAAGTCTGATCTGCGATAGTATCAGTATAACTTGAGGAAAACTCACTTTGAAGGCAAGGCTAACAGTGAACTTGCCCAAACATCTCCAATGGAAAATATATCTGATGAAGACTGGAGAGGCCTCGTTAAACACTGGTCCAATCCGAAGTATCAGGTACATTATATATATGTCATCAAATCATAGTTTGAAGTCCTATTTACGCATGTGCCACACAAATCTATCTTCTTGTAGGTGAACTGTTCAAAGAACAAGGCCAACCGTACGAAAGTGAAATTCCAACAGACGACAGGATCTCGTAGCTATATTGCACACTGCGAGGCTCTTGTAATTAGCTGCTGTTTCACTCTTTTCGCTGTACCATATTATCATATCTATATTGACTTGTTCCAAATGCAGAGGAAAGCCCGCAAGGACCAAAAAGTACCTGAACCAAATGCTGTGGAAATCTTCAAGGACTGTCACACCAGCAAGAAGAAGGGCATGACTACACCAGTCAAAGCCTCTATTGTAAGTCCTTCATCCTCATGCCTTTTAACTACTACTTACTCTGACTTGTGCCTTGAACTGCATGGTTTGCAACCAATGTCTATTACTCTTTTCAATTTTATACACAATTGTCTTAGCGTATCATTGCACCTTACAAGGTTTAAAAGAGAGGAATGATGTTCCTTTGATCTTGACCCGTAATCTAGTTCTGTGCTGGACTTGCCCACACAACGTTACAATTGCCTATTTGTCTGTTCTCAGTTGTTTTGTGATATGAATGACGTCATACTATGCTTACCGTATTATAAACTTCGTCTCTTTATCCTTATCCCTCAATACAATGTAAAGAAATAGACAATACATTAGCGATGGTACATGGTCATATGTTGGAACCTGGTTTTATTATGTACTTTGCAATAAAATACAACTAATATTTTACATGGGTTCACCAGAATAAGTTCTGTATATAGACCAAAGCTATTTTGTTTGGTTTTGCTGCCTCCTTAATATCTTCTGTTCCGGTAGTACTAATGTAAAACCTCAACTTTTCAGTGAGATATGGAAAAAATGGTGGAACCGCCACCTTCTGAAGGTGGCGAGGCAACTATAACCGCAATGTCAGCTCTTGCTGAAGTGGGTCAGTACCTGTCCACTAACAGTGCCAAAAGCACGTTCCTGCGTAATACTAGATTGGTTGTTAAGGAAATATCATCCAAACTGCCTCATGATCAAGATATGCAAGCTCAAAGCAATGTTGTATCTGCGCTCCAGACACAAGTCCATTCCCTAACAGAGACCCTTTGTGAAACAAGGAGAAACATTGCTCAATGTCATCAAGATATGCATGGTTTTGAAACCAGAGTATCAGACATTTTCTATGTTGTTCAGGAGCCTATGGGAAATGAAGGCGAGGGTTATGGTGCTCCATCGGACAATACAACATGAAAACGTAACAGTCAGGTCAAATGAACTGAGCTTCTGAACTTCTGGTCGTGCATTTATCTGCTAGACTGTTAAGTTTTATGCCAACCTTCCTTTTGTTATATAGTTGTAATTTGTTTTGGTGCGATACAAAATTTATTCTTAACGTGCGGCCACCGCCTGAAGAAAACAGCAAGCCATTTTTGTATAATGTAGGGTGTTCCCTATATTTGCACTGATGGCGATCTTTGATGCCGAGTGGATGTAATCTGTGCAATCGCCTTAATAGCCTAGCGTTAGTTTCGGCCTTATTTATTTCCTAGTCTTCTTTTTCCCTGGTTTGCTAGTGGCCGCAACTACCATGGGCCATTTACGGGCCGTAGGATCCATGGGTCTCCTATGGGCCGTCAATAAATGGGCCTGTAATCGGTGGGCCTCGGGCCGTCGGATAAATGGGTCTACATGGGCCATAATCGGGCGTAATTGGTATCAGCCCAGCACGGTAACATGCCGTTAACAGGCCGTAGGACAGCAAAGGCTTAATTCTGTCATAGGCATAACGGGTCGTTAATGGGCCAGAATATAGGATGAGCTGGAAACGGCGCAATGGGTTAACAGGCCAGAAACGGGCCGACTCTTGCCATGGGCCGAATTTGGCCCATTAGGGTAACAGGCCAGTAATGGGCCGACTCTTGCCATGGGCCAATTTTGGCCCATTAGTGAAACAGGCCAGTAACGGGCTGACTCTTGCCATGGGCTGAATTTGGCCCATTAGGGGAACAGGCCAGTAACGGGCCGGAAGTAATCGAGGGCTGAAAAGGAGCCCAAGAACGTATGGGCCGTCAATAGGCCAAAAGCTAACATGGGCTGGAAACGGCCCATGTAAATCACGGGCCATTAACGGGTATAAAGAAAATTACTATTCATTATGGGCTAGAGTCACCGTGGGCCTTTACCTGGGCCGGCCTATTATGGCACACAAAAATCTTGTGGGCCTTTACCTGGGCCGGCCCATTATGGCCCGCGAAATCTTGTGGGCCTTTAGCTGGGCCAGCCCATTATGGTCCGCAAAATCTCATGGGCCTTTAGCTGGGCCGGCCCATTATGGTCCGCAAAATCTTGTGGGCCTTTAGTTGGTCCGGCCCATTTAAACTTGTTGGGCCCTGCCATGTGTCGATGTATCATAGGCGCCTTCTGTCCAGTTAGTGGATGACATCTGTCCCGACGATGAGCCGACACGTGTTTCCTCTAGCCAATGATGATTTTACATGTGGAAAATCCCCATTGGTCGGGGCTGTTAACGGGTTATCGGATCCAAAACCCGACCCGATAGCTTAACGGCGTTCCGTTACGGTGGATGCCACGTGTCGGTCACCCTTGACGAAAGCACTTCTGTGACATGTGATTTATCGTCATGGAAGTGGACACTTCCGTGATGATAATTTTGGTAATGTCGTGGAACACTTCTACGACACCACAGGTATGACTATCTTGATTCTGTCATAAACTTGTCATGGATGTACATGCATGACAAAAAAAGCGACCTACTGTGACAAACACGTATCATCATGGAAGTGTATTTTTTTGTAGTGTATAAATGTATGAAAGCTCAACAAAAGAAACTAGTGGGTGTGCATCCAACTTGCTTGCTCACGAAGACCTAGGGCACTTGAGGAGGCCCATTGTTGGAATATACAAGCCAAGTTCTATAATGAAAAATTCCCACTAGTATATGAAAGTGATAACATGAGAGACTCTCTACTATGAAGATAATGGTGCTACTTTGAAGCACAAGTGTGGTAAAAGGATAGTAACATTGTCCCTTCTCTCTTTTTCTCTCATTTTTGGGCCTTTTCTTTTTTATGGCCTTTCTCTTTTTTGGACCTTTCCCTATTTTATGGCCTTTCTCTTTTTTTATTCCTCACTTGGGACAATGCTCTAATAATGATGATCATCACACTTCTATTTATTTACAACTAAATGATTACAACTCGATACTAGAACAAAGATGACTCTATATGAATGCCTCCGGCGGTGTACCGGGATATGCAATGAACCAAGAGTTACATGTACGAAAGAATTAAGAACGGTGGCTTTGCCACAAATACTATGTCAACTACATGATCATGCTAAGCAATATGACAATGATGAATGTGTCATGATGAACGGAATGATGGAAAGTTGCATGGCAATATAACTCGGAATGGTTATGGAAATGCCATAATAGGTAGGTATGGTGGCTGTTTTGAGGAAGATATAAGGAGGTTTATGTGTGAAAAAGCGTATCATATCACGGGGTTTGGATGCACCGGCGAAGTTTGCGCCAACTCTCAATGTGGGAAAGGGCAATGCACGGTACCGAAGAGGCTAGCAAGGATGGAAGGGTGAGAGTGCGTATAGTCCATGGACTCAACATTAGTCATAAAGAACTCAGATACTTATTGCAAAAATCTACAAGTCATCAAAAACCTCGGCACTACGCGCATGCTCCTAGGGGGATAGATTGGTAGGAAAAGACCATCGCTCATCCCCGACTGCCACTCATAAGGAGGACAATCAAATAACACCTCATGTTTCAAATTTGTTGCATAACGTTTACCATACGTGCATGCTACAGGACTTGCAAACTTCAACACAAGTATTTCTCAATTTCACAACTACTCAACTAGCATGACTTTGATATTATTACCTCCATTTCTCAAAACAATCATCAAGCATCAAACTTTTCTTAGTATTCAACACACTCATAAGAAAGTTTTATTATTAATCTTGCATACCAAGCATATTAGGATTTTAAGCAAATTACCATGCTATTAAGACTCTCAAAATAATCTAAGTGAAGCATGAGAGATCAATAGTTTCTATAAAACAAATCCACCACCGTGCTCTAAAAGATATAAGTGAAGCACTAGAGCAAAACTATAAAGCTCAAAAGATACAAGTTAAGCACATAGAGTGTTCTATCAAATTCCAAATCATGTATGGCTCTCTCAAAAGGTGTGTACAGCAAGGATGATTGTGGTAGACTAACAAGCAAAGACTCAAATCATAAAAGACGCTCCAGGCAAAACACAAATCATGTGGTGAATAAAAATATAGCTCCAAGTAAAGTTACCGATAGAAGTAGACGAAAGAGGGGATGCCTTCCGGGGCATCCCCAAGCTTTGGCTTTTAGGTTTCCTTAGATTATCTTGGGGGTGCCATGGGCATACCCAAGCTTAGGCTCTTGCCACTCCTTGTTCCATAATCCATCAAATCTTTACCCAAAACTTGAAAACTTCACAACACAAAACTTAAAGTAGAAAACTCGTGAGCCCCGTTAGCGAAAGAAAACAAAAGACCACTTCAAGGTACTGTAAGGAACTCATTTTATATGGGTGTTAAAACTATTTTATTCCAACTTCTCTATGGTTCATAAACTATTTTACTAGCCGTAGATTCATCAAAATAAGCAAACAACACACGGAAAACAGAATCTGTCAAAAACAGAAAAGTCTGTAGTAATCTGTAGCTAGCGCAAGATCTGGAACCCCAAAAATTCTAAAATAAATTGCTGGACGTGAGGAATTTATCTATTAACATCTTCAAAAATAATTAACTAAATAGCACTTTCCAAATAAAAAAAAAGCAGTTCTCGTGAGCGCTAAAGTTTCTGTTTTTTACAGCAAGTTGAACAAGACTTTCCCCAAGTCTTCCCAATGGTTCTACTTGGCACAAACACTAATTAAACACAAAAAAACCAACGTAAACAGAGGATAAATAATTTATTTATTACTAAGCAGGAGCAAAAAGTAAGGAATAAAAATAAAATTGGGTTGCCTCGCAACAAGCGCTATCGTTTAACGCCCCTAGCTAGGCATAACAAGCAAGAATAGATCTAGGTATTGCTATCTTTGCTAGGAAATCCATAAGTGGATCTCATGATAGATTCATATGGTAATTTTATTTTCTTTCTAGGGAAGTGCTCCATGCCCTTTTTAATGGAAATTGGAATCTAATAGTCCCTTCCTTCATATCAATAATTGCACCAACCGTTCTAAGGAAAGGTCTACCGAGAATAATATGGCAAGAAGGATTACTATCTATATCAAGAACGATAAAATCTACGGGCACATAATTCCTATTTGCAACAATAAGAACATCATTAATTCTTCCTGTAGGTTTCTTAATAGTGTAATCCACAAGATGCAAGTTTAGAGAGCAATCATCAAAATTATGAAAATCTAGCAAATCACACAAAGTTTTGGGAATAGTAGAGACACTAGCACCCAAATCACACAAAGCATAAAACTCATAATCTTTTATTTTAATTTTAATAGTTGGTTCCCACTCATCATAAAGTTTTCTAGGGATAGAAACTTCCAATTCAAGTTTTTCTTCATAATATTGCATCAAGGCATCAACGATATGTTTAGTAAACGCTTTATTTTGACTATAAGCGTGAGGAGATTTTAGCACGGATTGCAACAAGGTAATACAATCAATAAAAGAGCAATTTTCATATTTAAATTCCTTGCAATCCATAATAGTGGGTTTAGCAACATCTAGGGTTTTAATTTCTTCAATCCCACTTTTATCAAATTTAGCATCAAGATCAAAAGATTCAGAATTATTGGAACGCCTTCTAGGTAAAGGTGGATCATATTCAGTCCCATCATTATCAAGATTCATATTGCAAAACAAAGATTTAATTGGGGACACCTCAATAACTTTTAGATCTTCATCATTATTTTCATAGGAACTAGAAGAACACGCTTTTATGAAGGCATCTTCCTTAGCACGCATCCTAGCGGTTCTTTCTTTGCACTCGTCAATGGAAATTCTCATTCTTTTGAGAGACTAATTGATATCATGCTTATGTGGAATAGATCTAAGTTTCATAGGATCAACATCAAGAGCAATTCTATCAACGTTCCTAGCCAAATCATCAATCTTAAGCAATTTTTCTTCAGTCATAGCATTAAAATTATTTTGTGAAGTAATAAATTCTTTAATATTAGATTCAAAATCAGAGGGCATATTATTATAATTTCCATAAGAATTGTAGTAGGAATTACCATAATTATTAGAGGGATTACTAGGATAAGGCTTAGGGTTGAAATTTCCTCTATACGCGTTGTTACCAAAATAGTTCCTACCAACAAAATTCACATCCATAGATTCGTTATTATTCTCAATCAAAGTAGACAAGGGCACATCATTAGGATCAGAAGAAACACTCTTATTAGCAAATAATTTCATAAGTTCATCCATCTTTCCACTCAAAACATTAATTTCTTCTATCGCATGCACCTTTTTATTAGTAGATTTTTTTATGCCATTTAGAATAATTAACCATAATATTATCTAGGATTTTAGTAGCTTCTCCTAAAGTGATTTCCATAAAAGTGCCTCCCGCGGCCGAATCTAAAAGATTTCTAGAAGCAAAATTCAATCCGGCATAAAAATTCTGAACAATCGTCCACAAATTTAAACCATGAGTAGGGCAATTACGTATCATTAGTTTCATTCTCTCCCAACCTTGTGCAACATGTTCATGATCAAGTTGCTTAAAATTCATAATATCGTTTCTAAGAGAGATGATCTTAGCGGGAGGAAAATACTTATTTATAAAAGCATCTTTGCACTTGTTACATGAATCAATACTATTTTTAGGCAAAGATGAAAACCAAGCTTTAGCACGATCTCTAAGCGATAAAGGAAATAGCTTCAATTTAACAATATCATTATTGACATCTTTCTTATTTTGCATGTCACACAAATCAACGAAGCTATTAAGATGGGTAACGACATCTTCACTAGGAAGGCCAGAGAACGGATCTTTCGTGACAAGATTCAGCAAAGCAGTATTAATTTCACAAGATTCAACATCGGTAAGAGGAGCAACCGGAGTGCTAAGGAAATCATTATTATTGGTATTGGTGAAGTCACACAATTTAGTATTATCTTGAGCCATCGCGACAAACAAGTAAACTAACACACAAGCAAAGAAAAGGCAAAAAGAAGCAAATAGAGAGGGAGAGGGAGGATAGAGGGAGAGGGGGCGAATAAAACGGCAAGGGTGAAGTGGGGGGAGAGGAAAACGAGAGGCAAATGGCAAATAATGTAATGCGGGAGATAGGGATTGTGATGGGTACTTGGTATGTTGACTTTTGCGCAGACTCCCCGGTAGCGCGCCAGAAATTCTTCTTGCTACCTCTTGAGCAATGCGTTGGATTTCCCCGAAGAGGAGAGGATGATGCAGCAAAGTAGCGTAAGTATTTCCCTCAGTTTTTGAGAACCAAGGTATCAATCCAGTAGGAGGCTAGGCACGAGTCCCTTGTACCTACACAAAAACAATAGCTCAATGCAACCAACGCGCTTAGGGGTTATCAATCCCTTCACGGTCACTTACGAAAGTGAGATCTGATAGAGATGATAAATAATATTTTTGGTATTTTGGTATAGAGATGCAAAGTAAAAAGTAAAAGCAAACTAAAAGCAAAGCAATAATAAAGTGATGGAGATTAATATGATGAGAAAGAGACCCGAGGGCCATAGGTTTCACTAGTGGCTTCTCTCAAGAGCATAAGTATTCTACGGTGGGTGAACAAATTACTGTTGAGCAATTGACAGAATTGAGCACAGTTATGAGAATATCTAGGTATGATCATGTATATAGGCATCACGTCCGAGACAAGTAGAAAGACTCCTGCCTGCATCTACTACTATTACTGCACTTATCGACCGCTATCCAGGATGCATCTAGAGTATTAAGTTAAAAACAGAGTAACGCCCTAAGCAAGATGACATGATGTAGAGGGATAGTTTCATGCAATATGATAAAACCCCATCTTGTTATCCTCGATGGCAACGATACAATACGTGCCTTGCTGCCCCTTCTGTCACTGGGAAAGGACACCGCAAGATCGAACCCAAAGCTAAGCACTTCTCCCATGGCAAGAACAACCAATCTAGTAGGCCAAACCAAACTGATAATTCGAAGAGACTTGCAAAGATAACCAATCATACATAAAAGAATTCAGAGAAGATTCAAATATTATTCATAGATAGACTTGATCATAAACCCACAATTCATCGGTCTCAACAAACACACCGCAAAAAGAAGATTACATCAAATAGATCTCCATGAGAGAGGGGGAGAACGTTGTATTGAGATCCAAAAAGAGAGAAGAAGCCATCTGGCTACTAACTATGGACCCGTAGGTCTGAAGTAAACTACTCACACTTCATCGGAGGGGCTTGGATGATGATGTAGAAGCCTTCCGTGATCGATGCCCCCTCCGACGGAGCTCCAGAACAGGCCCCAAGATGGGATCTCGTGGATACAGAAAGTTGCGGCGGTGGAATTAGGTTTTTCGCTCCGTCCCCGATCGTTTGGGGTACGTAGGTATATATAGGAGGAAGAAGTACGTCGGTGGAGCTTCGAGGGGCCCACGAGGCAGGGGAGCGCCCTGGGGGGCGCCCTCCACCCTCGTGGCCGCCTCGTGGCTTTCTTGACGGAGGGTCCAAGTCTCCTGGATCTTATCTGATGAGAAAATCACGTTTCCGAAGGTTTCATTCCGTTTGGACTCCGTTTGATATTCTGTGTCTCCGAAACACTGAAATAGGCAAAAAAACAGCATTTCTGGGCTGGGCCTCCGGTTAATAGGTTAGTCCCAAAAATAATATAAAAATGGAAAATAAAGCCCAATATAGTCCAAAACAGTAGATAATATAGCATGGAGCAATCAAAAATTATAGATACATTCGAGACATATCAGGCCCCTTTTATTTTGATAATGGGACAATGTTCTAATAATGATGATCATCACACTTTTATTTACTTACAACTCAATATTACAACTCGATACTAAAACCAAGATATGACTCTATATGAATGCCTCCGGTGGTGTACCGGGATGTGCAATGATCTAGCGTAGCAATGACATCAAAAAATGGACGAGCCATGAAAACATCATGTTAGCTATCTTACGATCATGCAAAGCAATATGACAATAAATGCTCAAGTCATGTATATGATGATGATGGAAGTTGCATGGCAATATATCTCGGAATGGCTATGGAAATGCCTTGATAGGTAGGTATGGTGGCTGTTTTAAGGAAGATATAAGGAGGCTTATGTGTGATAGAGCATATCATATCACGGGGTTTTGATGCACCGGCGAAGTTTGCACCAACTCTCGAGGTGAGAAAGGGCAATGCATGGTACCGAAGAGGCTAGCAGTGATGGAAGGGTGAGAGTGCGTATAATCCATGGACTCAACATTAGTCATAAAGAACTCACATACTTATTGCAAAAATCTATTAGTCATAGAAACAAAGTACTACACGTATCCTCCTAGGGGATGGATTGGTAGGAAAAGTCCCTCGCTCGTCCCCGACCGCCACTCAAAAGGAAGACAATCAATAAATACCTCATGCTCCAACTTCGTTACATAATGGTTCACCATACGTGCATGCTACGGGAATCACAAACCTCAACACAAGTATTTCTACAATCCACAACTACCCACTAGCATGACTCTAATATCATCATCTTTATATCGCAAAACTATTGCAAGGAATCAAACATATCATATTCAGTGATCTACAAGTTTTATGTAGGATTTTATGACTAACCATGTGAATGACCAGTTCCTGTCATCTCTATAAATAGATATAAGTCAAGCAAGAGAGTGTAATTCTTTCTACAAAATATATGCCCATGCTCTAACAAATATGAGTGAAGAAAAAGAGCATTCTACAAATGGCGGTTTTCTATGTGAAGACAAACAGGCAATCCAAACCTCAAAAGATATAAGTGAAGCACATGAAGCATTCTATGCAGCCATACACAAAAAATATAACTGAAGTGCAATGAGCATTCTATAAATCAACCAAGGACTATCTCATACCAGCATGGTGCATCAAAGAAAAGTGAAAACTAAATGCAAAAGATGCTCCAAGATTTACGTATATCATGTGACGAATAAAAATATAGCTCCAAGTAAAATTACCGATGATTGTTAGAAGAAAGAGGGGATGCCTTCCGGGGCATCCCCAAGCTTGGTTGCTTGGGAGTCCTTGAATATTTCCTTGGGGTGCCTTGGGCATCCCCAAGCTTAGGCTCTTGCCACTCCTTATTCCTTCATCCATCGTGATCTCTCCCAAAACTTGAAAACTTCAATCACACAAAACTTAATGGAAAGTTCGGTAAGATCCGTTAGTATAATAAAGCAAATCACTACTCTAAGTACTGTTGCAAACAAATTCCTATTTTTTTCATTGTAGATACTGTAATATAACTTTTCCATGGCTTAATCCACTGATATAAATTGATAGTTTCATCAAAACAAGCAAACTATGCATCAAAAACAGAATCTGTCTTAAACAGGACAGTCTGTAGTAATCTGAACATTCACCATACTTCTGGTACACCATAAATTCTGCCAAAATTAGGAAAAATAAAAAATTTGTACATAAAGACAGTACAAAAAGTTTCAGAACCGTTTGATGTTCCAGTAAAAAAATATAAAATCATGCAATACAGCCAAAGTTTCTGTTCTGCACCACACAAACCAACAAGCAATGTAAACATCCTAAAGACAAATCATGGCACATTATTTTTGTAATAAAATTGAATTGTACAAGGGGATAATTTTTTTTGTTGAAACTTCTCTGTAATCAAGATTCACAAAGTTTCCGTGAGCATGAACAAAATTCAAGGAGCTCCCCCACTTCAACAATGCTTGTCTCTCTCACTTTCACTTTCCTATTTGAAAAGTTTTGGGTTCCCCTATTTATTTATTTGTTTTTAAAATATATAAAAGCACTCAACAGAAATAAATGACTCTCCAAAACTTCCGGGTAGTCTCCCTGGCAGCGCTTTCTTTAAATCCATTAAGCTAGGCATAAGGTGCTCAAGTCATGAATCCACCCGGATCCCAAGGTATATCAAAGCCAATTTTTATTAACAATGATTTGTGATTTAGTAGTGAGCACATAGTAACATATATCATGCAACAATGAAGTCTAACTCTCTTCCTATGCATCGGCATGTCATAAAAGAACAATTCATGCACACATAGTAAAGGCCAATGCATAGTATAAGAAGTTTCTTGCAATTTTATCATATTGGAAACATAGAGAGGCGGAGATGTAGTTCCTCTCTCATAATAATTGCAAGTAGGAGAAGCAAGCACATGCATATTATATCTATCAAAATCGTCATGTGTAGTTGTATAACGCAACCCATCAATATAATCCTTAATAAGGGCAAACTTCTCCGATATAGTGTAGTCGTGAGAATTCAAATAGATAATAGGACTATCATGTGTGGGTGCAATAGCAACAATTTCATGTTTAACATAAGGAACTATAGCAAGTTCATCTCCATAAGCATAATTCATATTGGCATCTTTCCACAAGCATAGCAAGCATCATCAAAAAGGGATATTTCAAAAGAATCAACGGGATCATAACAATCATCATAGCAATCATCCTTCGGTACGCATGAAGGGAAATTAAACAATGTCTGAGTTGAAGAATTACTCTCATTAGAAGGTGGGCATGGGTAGCTAATCCTCTCTCCCTCCTTTTGTTCTTTGCTCTCCTCATCCTCTTTTTCGTCCAATGAGCTCACAGTTTCATCTATTTCTTCTTCCATAGACTCCTGCAAAATAATAACCTCTTCTTGGACAGCGGAGACTCTCTCAATAAAATCATCAATATCGGAGTTGAATTCATAATTTTCATAGCAATATTTAATTATAGCAAAATTTTTAGGTATGTAAACAGCATCATCAATATTTTCACACTCTTTAAACAAAGATTCAATTTCATAAGCACCCATAAAAGCAACGAATTCTTCTATTTGTTCCACATCATAATAATCCTATATACCATTAGCATAAGAAGCCAAGGTTTCATCATCATTAAATTCGCATGAAAAGGGAAGGTGTGGAGCCTTCATCCTAGAGCAACAAGTATAATCATATCTCAAGCATACTTGCCGAGCATACCAATGCAACATATAAATTTGATCCCATAATAGTTACCCTTTTTGAGTCAAGCGATACTCCCTAAAGTATTCACGTTGATCCAACGTTACTCCCATTATAAAGTTGAATGGGGGTTTCTCAAGATTATCAAAGTAGTACATAATATGTTTCACATTATGAGCATCGAGGATTTTAGGAGGTTCCCCATCTCCATGAGTAGCAAGTAAACCTAAATTTTTTGGTATTTAGTGTTCCATATCCATAACTAAAGATAGAGAAAAACTTAGAACAGCAAATAAAAATTACATATTGATAAAGCAAACAAGCACACACGAGAATATTCATGCCACGCTATAACTCCCCAACAACGGCGCCAGAAAAAGGTCTTGATAACCCACAAGTATAGGGGATCAATTGTAGACTCTTTCGATAAGTAAGAGTGTCGAACCCAACGAGGAGCTAAAGGTAGAACAAATATTCCCTCAAGTTCTATCGACCACCGATATAACTCTACGCATGCTTGACGTTCGCTTTACCTAGAGAAAGTATAAAACTAGAAGTACTTTGCAGGTGTTTTTGGATAGGTTTGCAAGATAATAAAGAGCACATAAATAAAAAGTAGGGGCTGTTTAGAGAAAGACACAACTAAATTAGTTTGAGTAGAGAGCTTTTTGTCACGAGAAAGTTATTTGTCCCTAGGGAATCGATAACTGGACTGGTAATCATTATTGCAATTTTATATGAGGGAGAGGCATAAGCTAACATACTTTCTCTTCTTGGATCATATGCACTTGTGATTGGAACTCTAGTAAGCATCCGCAACTACTAAAGATCATTAAGGTAAAACCCAACCATAGCATTACAAGGCATCAAGTCCCCTTTACTCCCATACGCAAACAACCTACTTACTCGGTTCTGTGCTTCTATCACTCACGCCACCCACCATAAGCAAATCATGAACATATTGCAAACCCTACAGCGGGGATCCCTCATGCTTGCGTGACACAGAGAGCACCATAGGACAGCACCAATAATAAAACATGCAACTCAAACCAATCACGATCATCAATTAACCCATATGACAAAACGGATCTACTCAAACATCATAGGATAGCCATACATCATTGGGAAACAATATATAGTGTTGAGCACCATGTTTAAGTAGAGATTACAACAGGTAAAAGAGGGGTTACACCGCTGCATAGAGGGGGGAAGAGTTGGTGATGCTGGAGGTGAAGTTGTTGGTTTAGATTGCGGTGATGATGATGGCCTCGGCGGCGTTTCGGTGCCACCGGAAGAGAGGGGGAGATAGCCCCCCTTCTTCTTCTTCTTCTTCTTATTCCTTGACCTTCTCCCTAGATGGGAGAAGGGTTTCCCCTCTGGTCCATGGCCTCAATGGCATGGGAGGGGCGAGAGCCCCTCCGAGATTGGATCTGTCTCTTTGTCTCTCTCTGTTTTTGCATTCTGATTCTGCCCTTTCACCGTTTCTTAAATTCCCGGAGATCCGTAACTCCGTTTGGGCGGAATTTTGGACACGATTTTTATCCAGATATTAGCTTTCGTGCGGCGAAATAAGGGCACCAACCACCTTATGGGGTGGCCACGAGGGCTGTGAGGGATATTACTACTGGATGTAAACCGGCCAGGAGTAGCCGGGTTAACTCCTTGAAGATTAGAAGCCCATGAAGATGCAAGGATGATGGTGCTTTACGGAGGCCCAAGGCCCAAAGGCGGGTTAAAGCCTGTAGATATAAACCGACCTGGTCGTGTAACTTGTATTGTAAGATAGGAAGGATAGAGACCGAACCGGACACGTTTATGATCTGGCTTCGGGACTCTGTAACCCGGCGGGCATCAACCTATGTATATAAAGGGACGACCCGACAACGGTTTAGGGACGAACAACAATTTGAGAGCCAGACAAAGCGGATTCACTCCCTGGCCTTCGAAACCCTAGCAATACCAATCACAACTAGACGTAGGCTTTTACCTTCCTTGAAGGGACCGGACTAGTATAAAATTCCCCGTGTCCCCTTGTCCGGTTTAACCTCTTTAAGTTAACCCGTAGCGATGGCTCCACGACTAAGTCCTTTCACAAGGACATC
The DNA here is from genome assembly GCF_002162155.2 of Triticum dicoccoides. NCBI lineage: Eukaryota > Viridiplantae > Streptophyta > Magnoliopsida > Poales > Poaceae > Triticum > Triticum dicoccoides. The sequence goes on along the minus strand of NC_041390.1, from coordinate 454,586,143 downwards.
TACCGTGACAAACCCATGATAGTTGGCGCCCACCGTGGGGCTATCGCACGATGGTTTTGAGTCCTTGAAGGGGCCGAACTAGTATAAAATTCCCCGTGTCCCCTTGTCCGGTTTAACCTCTTTAATCTAACCTGTAGCGATGGCTCCAAGACTAAGTCCTTTCACAAGGACATCTGCCGTGACAAACCCATGACAAGGGCCTAGGGCGCGCCTGACCCCCTGGGGCGCCCCTGCCTCGTGGCCCCCTCGGGCATCGTCTCACGTTGATTTTTCTTCCCAAAAATCACATATATTCCCAAAAAATCTCCGTCGGTTTTTATCCCGTTTGGACTCCGTTTGATATGGATTCTCTACGAAACAAAAAACATGCAACAAACAGGAACTGGCACTGGCACTGGATCAATATGTTAGTCCCAAAAATAGTATTAAAAGTTGCCAAAAGTATATGAAAGTTGTATAATATTGGCATGGAACAATCAAAAATTATAGATACGATGGAGACGTGTCACGACCCTCTCTATGGCGCGCCCAAGGGGGTGTCCTACTCCCACCGAGAGTAGGATTACCCCCTTTCCCTAGTAGGAGTACGGGAAGGAAGGGGAGAGAGAGGGAAGGAAGGCAGGCCGCCCCCCACCCAATTCGTATTGGGCTAGGGGGGGCGCCCTCCACCTTTCCCTTCCCGTCCTCTATTCCACTAAGGCCCAATAAGGCCCATATACTCCCCGGGGGGTTCCGGTAACCTCCCGGTACTCTGGTAAATGCCCGATGTCCAAACATGGGCTTCCAATATATCGATCTTTATGTATCGACCATTCTGAGACTCCTCGTCATGTCCGTGATCATATCCGCGACTCCGAACTACCTTCGGTACATCAAAGCACATAAACTCATAATATCGATCGTCACCGAATGTTTAGCGTGCGGACCCTACGGGTTTGAGAACTATGTAGACATGACCGAGACTCATCTCTGGCCAATAACCAATAGTGGAACCTGGATGCTCATATTGGTTCCTACATATTCTACAAAGATCTTTATCGGTCAAACCGCATAATGATATGTCTCCAACGTATCTATAATTTTTGATTGCTCCAAGCTATATTATCTATTGTTTTGGACATTACTGGGCTTTATTATCCACTTTTATATTATTTTTGGGACTAACCTATTAACTGGAGGCCCAGCCTAGAATTGCTATTTTTTGCCTGTTTTAGGGTTTCGAAGAAAAGGAATATCAAACGGAGTCCAAAGGGAATGAAACCTTCGGGAATGTGATTTTCTCATCGAATACAACTCAGGAGACTTGGACCCTACGTCAAGACACGTAACGGGAGGCCGCGAGGTAGGGGGCGTGCCTACCCCCCCTCCAGGCGCGCCCTCCACCCTCGTGGGCCCCCTGTTGCTCCACCGACGTACTTCTTCCTCCTATTTATACCCACGTACCCCCAAACGATCAGATATGGAGCCAAAACCCTAATTCCACCACTGTAACTTTCTGTATCCACGAGATCCCATCTTGGGGCATATTCCGGAGCTCCGCCGGAGGGGGCATCGATCACGGAGGGCTTCTTCATCAACACCATAGCCCCTCCGATGAAGTGTGAGTAGTTTACCTCAGACCTACGGGTCCATAGTTAGTAGCTAGATGGCTTCTTCTCTCTTTTTGGATCTCAATACAATGTTCTCCCCCTCTCTTGTGGAGATCTATTCGATGTAATCTTCTTTTTGCGGTCTGTTTGTTGAGATCGATGAATTGTGGGTTTATGATCAAGTCTATCTATGAATGATATTTGAACTTCTCTGAATTCTTTTATGTATGATTGGTTATCTTTGCAAGTTTCTTCAAATTATCAGTTTGGTTTGGCCTACTAGATTGATCTTTCTTGCAATGGGAAGAGTGTTTAGCTTTGTGTTCAATCTTGCAGTGTCCTTTCCCATTGACAGTAAGGGCAGCAAGGCACGTATTGTATTGTTGCCATCGAGGATAACAAGATGGGGTTTTCTTCATATTGCATGAGTCTATCTCTCTACATCATGTCATCTTGCTTAAGGCGTTACTCTGTTTTTACTTAATACTCTAGATGCATGCTGGATAGCGGTCGATGAGTGGAGTAATAGTAGTAGATGCAGGCAGGAGTCGGTCTACTTGTCTCGGACGTGATGCCTATATACATGATCATACCTAGATATTCTCATAACTATGCTCAATTATGTCAATTGCTCAACAATAATTTGTTCACCCACCATAGAATACTTATGCTCTCGAGAGAAGCCACTAGTGAAACCTATGGCCCCCGGGTCTATCTTTATCATATTGATCTCCTACTACTTAGTTATTTACTTTGCTATTTACCTTGCCTTTATTTTACTTTGCATCTTTATCATAAAAATATCAAAAATATTATCTTATCATATCTATCAGATCTCACCCTCGTAAGTGGCCCTATAGGGATTGACAACCCCTATTTGCATTGGTTGCAAGGATTTATTTGTTTTGTGCAGGTGCGAGGGACTCGCGTGTAGCCTCCTACTGGATTGATACCTTGATTCTCAAAAACTGAGGGAAATACTTATGCTACTTTGCTGCATCATCCCTTCCTCTTCGGGGAAAACCAACGCAGTGCTAAAAGAGGTATAAAGAAGGATTTCTGGCGCCGTTGCCGGGGAGGTCTACGTAAAAGTCAACATACCTAGTACCCATCACATACCCTTATCTCCCGCATTACATTATTTTCCATTTGCTCTCCTTTTCCTCTCCCCCCGCTTCACCCTTGCCGTTTTATTTGCCCTCTCTCTCTATCCTCCCTCTCTATTTGCCTCTTTTTTGTCCGCTTGCTTTCTGTTTGCTTATGTGTAGTTTGCTTGTTTGTCGCGATGGCTCAAGATAATACTAAATTGTGTGACTTCACCAATACCAACAACAATGATTTTATTAGCACTCCGATTGCTCCTCTTACCGATGCTGAATCTTGTGAAATTAATGTTGCTTTGCTGAATCTTGTTATGAAAGATCCGTTCTCCGGCCTTCCTAGTGAAGATGCCGCTACCCATCTAAATAGCTTCGTTGATTTGTGTGACATGCAAAAGAAGAAAGATGTGGATAATGATATTGTTAAATTGAAGCTATTTCCTTTTTCGCTTAGAGATCGTTCTAAAGCTTGCTTTTCGTCTTTGCCTAAAAATAGTATTGATTCATGAAACAAGTGCAAAGATGCTTTTATCTCTAAGTATTTTCCTCCCGCTAAGATCATCTCTCTTAGAAATGAGATGATGAATTTTAAGAAAATTTATCATGAACATGTTGCACAATCTTGGGAGAGAATGAAATTAATGATACGTAATTGCCCTACTCATGGTTAAAATTTGTGGATGATTATACAAAAAATTTATGCCGGATTGAATTTTGCTTCTAGAAATCTTTTAGATTCGGCCGTGGGAGGCACTTTCATGGAAATCACTTTAGGAGAAGCTACTAAACTCCTAGATAATATTATGGTTAATTATTCTCAATGGCACACTGAAAGATCTACTAATAAAAAGGTGCATGCGATAGAAGAAATTAATGTTTTGAGTGGAAAGATGGATGAACTTATGAAATTATTTGCTAATAAGAGTGTTTCTTCTCATCCTAATGATATGCCCTTGTCTACTTTGATTGAGAATAATAATGAATCTATGGATGTGAATTTTGTTGGTAGGAACAATTTTGGTAACAACGCGCATAGAGGAAATTTCAACCCTAGGCCTTATCCTAGTAATCCCTCTAATAATTATGGTAATTCCTACAACAATTCTTATGGAAATTATAATAAGATGCCCTCTTGTTTTGATTCTAATATTAAAGAATTTATTACTTTGCAAAAGAATTTTAATGCTATGATTGAAGAAAAATTGCTTAAGATTGATGATTTGGGTAGGAACATTGATATAATTGCTCTTGATGTTGATTCTTTGAAACTTAGATCTATTCCACCTAAGCATGATATCAATGAGTCTCTCAAATCCATGAGAATTTCCATTGATGAGTGCAAAGAAAGAACCGCTAGGATGCATGCTAAGAAAGATGCCTTCATAAAAGCGTGTTCTTCTAGTTCCTATGAAAATAATGATGAAGATCTAAAAGTTATTGATGTGTCCCCTATTAAATATATTTTTTGCAATATGAATCTTGATAATGATGGGACTGAATATGATCCACCTTTACCTAGAAGGCGTTCCAAGAATTCTGAATCTTTTGATCTTGATGTTAAATTTGATAAAAGTGGGATTGAAGAAATTAAAACCCTAGATGTTGCTAAACCCACTATTATGGATTTCAAGGAATTTAAATATGAAAATTTCTCTTTGATTGATTGTATTTCCTTGTTGCAATCCGTGCTAAATTCTCCTCACGCTTATAGTCAAAATAAAGCGTTTACTAAACATATCGTTAATGCCTTGATGGAATCTTATGAAGAAAAACTTGAATTGAAAGTTTCTATCCCTAGAAAACTTTATGATGAGTGGGAACCAAATATTAAAATTAAAATTAAATATCATGAATGCTATGCTTTATGTGATTTGGGTGTTAGTGTTTCCATGATTCCAAAGACTTTGTGTGATTTGTTAGGTTTCCGTGATTTTGATGATTGCTCTCTAAACTTGCACCTTGCGGATTCCACTATTAAGAAACCTATGGGAAGAATTAATGATGTTCTTATTTTTGGAAATAGGAATTATGTTCCCGTAGATTTTGTTGTTCTTGACATAGATTGCCATCCTTCATGTCCTATTATTCTTGGTAGACCTTTCCTTAGAACGATTGGTGCAATTATTGATATGAAGGAAGGAAATATTAGATTCCAATTTCCATTAAGGAAAAGCATGGAACACTTCCCTAGAAAGAAAATTAAATTACCTTATGAATCTATTATGAGAGCCACTTATGGATTGCCTACCAAAGATGGCAATACCTAGATCTATTCTTGCTTATTATGCCTAGCTAGGTGCGTTAAACGATAGCGCTTGTTGGGAGGCAACCCAATTTTATTTTTATTCCTTCCTTTTTGCTCCTGTTTAGAAATAAATAAATTATCTAGCCACTGTTTTGGTTGTGTTTTTTGTGTTTAATTAGTGTTTGTGCCAAGTAGAACCGTTGGGAAGACTTGGGGAAAGTCTTATTGAACTTGCTGTAAAAAACAGAAACGTTAGCGCTCACGAGAACTTCTGCCATTTTTTTGGAAAGTGATATTTAGTTAATTCTTTTTGCAGATGATTAATAGATAAATTCCTCACGTCCAGATATTTATTTTAGAATTTTTGGGGTTCCAGATCTTGCGCTAGGTACAGATTACTACAGACTGTTCTGTTTTTGACAGATTCTGTTTTCCGTGTGTTGTTTGCTTATTTTGATGAATCTACGGCTAGTAAAATAGTTTATGAACCATAGAGAAGTTGGAATAAAATAGGTTTAACAACCATATAAATAAAGAATGAGTTCCTTACAGTACCTTGAAGTGGTCTTTTATTTTCTTTCGCTAACGGGGCTCACGAGTTTTCTACTTTAAGTTTTGTGTTGTGAAGTTCTCAAGTTTTGGGTAAAGATTTGATGGATTATGGAACAAGGAGTGGCAAGAGCCTAAGCTTGGGGATTCCCATGGCACCCCCAAGATAATATAAGGACACCTAAAAGCCAAAGCTTGGGGATGCCCCGGAAGGCATCCCCTCTTTCGTCTACTTCTATCGGTAACTTTACTTGGAGCTATATTTTTATTTACCACATGATATGTGTTTTGCTTGGAGAGTCTTGTATGATTTGAGTCTTTGCTTGTTAGTTTACCATAATCATCCTTGCTTTACACACCTTTTGAGAGAGCCATACATGATTTGGAATTTGATAGAATACTCTATGTGCTTAACTTGTATCTTTTGAGCTTTATAATTTTGCTCTAGTGCTTCACTTATATCTTTTAGAGCACGGTGGTGGATTTGTTTATAGAAACTATTGATCTCTCATGCTTCACTTATATTATTTTGAGAGTCTTAATAGCATGGTAATTTGCTTAAAATCCTAATATGCTTGGTATGCAAGATTAATAATAAAACTTCCTTATGAGTGTGTTGAATACTATGATAAGTTTGATACTTGATAATGGTTTTGAGATATGGAGGTGGTGATATTAAAGTTGTGCTAGTTGAGTAGTTGTGAATTTGAGAAATACTTGTGTTGAAGCTTGTGATTCTCGTAGCATGCACGTATGGTGAACCGTTATGTGATGAAGTCGGAGCATGATTTATTTTTTGATTGCCTTCCTTATGAGTGGCGGTCGGCGATGAGCGATGGTCTTTTCCTACCAATCTACCCCCTAGGAGCATGCGTGTAATACTTTGCTTTGATAACTTGTAGATTTTTGAAATAAGTATATGATTTCTTTATGACTAATGGTGAGTCCATGGATTATACGCACTCTCACCCTTCCACCTTTGGTAGCCTCTCTAATACCGCGCACCTTTCGCCGGTATCATACACCCACCATATACCTTCCTCAAAACAGCCACCATACCTACCTATTATGGCATTTCCATAGCCATTCCGAGATATATTGCCATGGAACTTTCTGCCGTTCCGTTTATGACACACTCCATCATTGTCATATTGCTTAGCATGGTCATGTAGTTGACATAGTATTTGTGGCAAAGCCACCGTTCATAATTCTTTCATACTTGTCACTCATGCATCATTGCATATCTTGGTACACTGCCAGAGGCATTCATATAGAGTCATATCTTGTTCTAAGTATCGAGTTGTAATTGTTGAGTTGTAAGAAAAATAAAAGTGTGATGATCATCATTATTAGAGCATTGTCCCAGTGAGGAAAGGATGATGGAGACTGTGATTCCCCCACAAGTCGGGATGAGACTCTAGACGAAAAATAAAAAAAAAGAGAAAGAAAAGAGGCCATAAAAAAGGAGAAAAGGCCCAAATAAAAAAATGAGAGAAAAAGAGAGAAGTGACAATGTTACTATCCTTTTACCACACTTGTGCTTCAAAGTAGCACCATGATCTTCATAGTAGAGAGCCTCTCATGATTCACTTTCATATACTAGTGGGAATATTTCATTATAGAACTTGGCTTGTATATTCCAATGATGGGCTTCCTCAAAATGCCCTAGGTCTTCATGAGCAAGCAAGTTGGATGCACACCCACTTAGTTTATTTTTGAGCTTTCATATACTTATAGCTCTAGTGCATCCGTTGCATGGCAATCCCTACTCACTCACATTGATATCTATTGATGGGCATCTCCATAGCCCGTTGATATGCCTAGTTGATGTGAGACTATCTTCTCCTTTTTGTCTTCTCCACAACCACCACTCTATTCCACCTATAGCGCTATATCCATGGCTCACGCTCATGTATTGCGTGAAGATTGAAAAAGTTTTGAGAATGTCAAAAGTATGAAACAATTGCTTGGCTTGTCACCGGGGTTGTGCATGATTTAAATATTTTGTGTGGTGAAGATAGAGCATAGCCAGACTATATGATTTTGTAGGGATAACTTTATTTAGCCATGTTATTTTGAGAAGACATAATTGCTTGGTTAGTATGCTTGAAGTATTATTATTTTTATGTCAATATGAACTTTTGTCTTGAATCTTTCGGATCTAAATACTCATACCACAATTAAGAAGAATTACATTAAAATTATGCCAAGTAGCACTCCGCATCAAAAATTCTATTTTTTATCATTTACCTACTCGAGGACGAGCAGGAATTAAGCTTGGGGATGCTTGATACGTCTCCAATGTATCTATAATTTTTGATTGCTCCATGCTATATTATCTACTGTTTTGGACATTATTGGGCTTTATTATCCACTTTTATATTATTTTTGGGACTAACCTATTAACCGGAGGCCCAACCCAGAATTGCTGTTTTTTGCCTGTTTTAGGGTTTCGAAGAAAAGGAATATCAAACGGAGTCCAAACGGAATGAAACCTTCGAGAACGTGATTTTCTCATCGAATACAACTCAGGAGACTTGGACCCTACGTCAAGACACGTAACAGGAGACCACGAGGTAGGGGGCGCGCCTACCCCCCCCCCCCCAGGCGCGCCCTCCACCCTCGTGGGCCCCTTGTTGCTCCACCGACATACTTCTTCCTCCTATATATACCCACGTACCCCCAAATGATCAGATACGGAGCCAAAACCCTAATTCCACCACCGTAACTTTCTGTATCCACGATATCCCACCTTGGGGCCTGTTCCGGAGCTCCACCAAAGGGGCATCAATCACGGAGGGCTTCTTCATCAACACCATAGCCCCTCCGATGAAGTGTGAGTAGTTTACCTCAGACCTACGGGTCCATAGTTAGTAGCTAGATGGCTTCTTCTCTCTTTTTGGATCTCAATACAATGTTCTCCCCCTCTCTTGTGGAGATCTATTCGATGTAATCTTCTTTTTGCGGTGTGTTTGTTGAGACCGATGAATTGTGGGTTTATGATCAAGTCTATGTATGAATAATATTTGAATCTTCTCTGAATTCTTTTATGTACGATTGGTTATCTTTGCAAGTCTCTTCGAATTATCAGTTTGGTTTGCCCTACTAGATTGCTCTTTCTTGCAATGGGAGAAGTGTTTAGCTTTGGGTTCAATCTTGCGGTGTCCTTTCCCGGTGACAGTAAGGGCAGCAAGGCATGTATTGTATTGTTGCCATCGAGGATAACAAGATGGGGTTTTCTTCATATTGCATGAGTCTATCCCTCTACATCATGTCATCTTGCTTAAGGCGTTACTCTGTTTTTACTTAATACTCTAGATGCATGCTGGATAGCAGTCGATGAGTGGAGTAATAATAGTAGATGCAGGCAGGAGTCGGTCTACTTGTCTCGGACGTGATGCCTATATACATGATCATACCTAGATATTCTCATAACTATGCCCAATTCTGTCAATTGCTCAACAGTAATTTATTCACCCACCGTAGAATACTTATGCTCTCGAGAGAAGCCACTAGTGAAACCTATGGCCCCCGGGTCTATCTTTATCATATTGATCTCCTACTACTTAGTTATTTACTTTGCTACTTACTTTGCCTTTATTTTACTTTGCATCTTTATCATAAAAATACCAAAAATATTATCTTATCATATCTATCAGATCTCACCCTTGTAAGTGGCCCTATAGGGATTGACAACCCCTATTTGCGTTGGTTGCGAGGATTTATTTGTTTTGTGCAGGTGCGAGGGACTCGCACGTAGCCTCCTACTGGATTGATACCTTGGTTCTCAAAAACTGAGGGAAATACTTACACTACTTTGCTGCATCATCATTTCCTCTTCCGGGAAAACCAACGCAGTGCTAAAAGAGGTAGCACATAACAACATACGTTGTTCCCTTTGTCATCGGTATGTTACTTGCCCGAGATTCGATCGTCGGTATCTCAATACCTAGTTCAATCTCGTTACCGGCAAGTCTCTTTACACGTAACGTAATGCAACATCCCGTAACTTACTCATTAGTCACATTGCTTGCAAGGCTTATAGTGATGTGCATTACCGAGAGGGCCCAGAGATACCTCTCCGATACACGGAGTGACAAATCCTAATCTCGATCTATGCCAACTCAACAAACACCATCGGAGACACCTATAGAGCATCTTTATAGTCACCCAGTTATGTTGTGACATTTGATAGCACACTAAGTGTTCCTCCGGTATTCGGGAGTTGCATAATCCCATAGTCATAGGAACATGTATAAGTTATGGAGAAAGCACTAACATAAACTAAACGATCATAGTGCTAAGCTAACAGATGGGTCAAGTCAATCACATCATTCTATAATGATGCGATCCCGTTTATCTTTGTCCATGGCTAGGAAACTTAACCATCTTTGATTAATGAGCTATTCAAGTAGAGGCATACTGGTGACACTCAGTTTACCTATGTATTCACACATGTAATAAGTTTCCGGTTAATACAATTCTAGCCTGAATAATAAACATTTATCAGGATATAAGGAAATATAAATAACAACTTTATTATTGCCTCTAGGGCATATTTCCTTCAGTCTCCCACTTGCACTAGAGTCAGTAATCTAAATTAAATTGTGATTATTGTAACACCCATGGAGTCTTGGTGCTGATCATGTTTTTCCCGTGAGAGAGGCTTAGTCAACGATTCTGCAACATTCAGATCCGTATGTATCTTGCAAATCTCTATGTCTCCCTCCTTGACTTGATCTCGATGGAATTGAAGCGTCTCTTGATGTGCTTGGTTCTCTTGTGAAATCTGGATTCCTTTGCCAAGGCAATTGCACCAGTATTGTCACAAAAGATTTTCATTGGACCCGATGCACTAGTTATGACACCTAGATCGGATATGAACTCCTTCATCTAAACTACTTCATTTCCTGGTTCCGAAGCAGCTATGTACTCCACTTCACACGTAGATCCCACCACGATGCTCTGCTTGGAACTGCACCAACTGACAGCTCCACCATTCAATAAAAATACATATCCGGTTTGTGACTTAGAGTCATCTGGATCAGTGTCAAAGATTGCATCGACGTAACCGTTTACGACGAGCTCTTTGTCACATCCATAAATGAGAAACATATACTTAGTCCTTTTTAGGTATTTTAGGATGTTCTTGACCGCTGTCCAGTGATCCACTCCTTGATTACTTTGGTACCTCCCTGCTAAACTAATAGCAAGGCACACATCAGGTCTGGTACACAGCATTGTATACATGATAGAACCTATGGCTGAAGAATAGGGAATGACTTCCATTTTCTCTCTATCTTTTGCAGTGGGAGTCTGACTCAACTTCACACCTTGCAACATAGGCAATAACCCTTTCTTTGCTCGATCCATTTTGAACTTCTTCAAAACTTTATCAAGGTATGTGCTTTGTGAAAGTCCAATTAAGCGTCTTGATCTATCTCTATAGATCTTGATGCCCAATATATAAGAAGCTTCACCAAGGTCTTTCATTGAAAAATTCTTATTCAAGTATCCTTTTATGCTATTCAGAAATTCAGTATCATTTCCGATCAGCAATATGTCATCCACATATAATATCAGAAATGCTACAGAGCTCCCACTCACTTTCTTGTAAATACATGCTTCTCCAAAAGTCTGTATAAACCATATGCTTTGATCACACTATCAAAGCGTATATTCCAACTCCGAGAGGCTTGCACCAGTCCATAAATGGATCGCTGGAGCTTGCACACTTTGTTAGCACCTTTTGGATCGATAAATCTTCTAGTTGCATCATATACAACTCTTCTTTAAGATATCCATTAAGGAATGCAGTTTTGACATCCATTGGCCAAATTTCATAATCATAAAATGCGGCAATTGCTAACATGATTCAGACGGATTTAAGCATCGCTACAGGTGAGAAGGTCTCATCATAGTCAACTCCTTGAACTTGTCGAAAACATTTGGCAACAAGTCGAGCTTTGTAGACAGTAACATTACCGTCAGCGTCAGTCATGTTCTTGAAGATCCATTTATTCTCTATGGCCTGCCGATCATCGGGCAAGTCAACCAAAGTTGACACTTTGTTCTCATAAATGGACCCCATCTCAGATTTCATGGCTTCAAGCCATTTCGCGGAATCTGGGCTCATCATTGCTTCCTCATAGTTCGTAGGTTCGTCATGGTCAAGTAACATGACTTCCAAAATAGGATTACCGTACCACTCTGGTGCGGATCTTATTCTCGTTGACCTACGAGGTTCGGTAGTAACTTGATCAGAAGTTTCATGATCATCATTAGCTTCCTCACTTACTGGTGTAGGAATCACTAGAACTGATTTCTGTGATGAAATAATTTCCAATAAGGGATTAGGTATAATTACCTCGTCAAGTTCTACTTTCCTCCCACTCACTTCTTTCGAGAGAAACTCCTTCTCTAGAAAGGATCCATTCTTAGCAATGAATATCTTGCCTTCGGATCTGTGATAGAAGGTGTACCCAACAGTCTCCTTTGGGTATCCTATGAAGACACATTTCTCCAATTTGATTTCAAGCTTATCAGGTTGAAGCTTTTTCACATAAGCATCACATCCCCAAACTTTAAGAAACGACAACCTGGGTTTCTTGCCAAACCACAGTTCATAAGGTGTCGTCTCAAAGGATTTTGATGGTGCCCTATTTAACATGAATGCAACCGTCTCTAAAGCATAACCCCAAAACGATAGCGGTAAATCAGTGAGAGGCATCATAGATCGCACCCTATCTAATAAAGTGCGGTTACGACGTTTGGACACACCATTACGTTGCGGTGTTCCAAGTGGCGTGAGCTGCGAAACTATTCCACATTGTTTCAAATGAAGACCAAACTCCTAACTCAAATATTCACCTCCACGATCAAATTGTAGAAACTTAATTTTCTTGTTGCGATGATTTTCCACTTCACTCTGAAATTCTTTGAACTTTTCAAATGTTTCAGACTTATGTTTCATCAAGTAGATATACCCATATCTACTCATATCATCTGTGAAGGTAAGAAAATAACGATACCTGCCGCGAGCATCAACACTCATCGAACCGCATACATTAGTATGTATTATTTCCAACAAGTCTGTTGCTCGCTCCATTGTTCCGGAGAACGGGGTCTTAGTCATCTTTCCCATGATGCATGGTTCACAAGCATCAAGTGATTCCAAAAGTCCATCAGCATGGAGTTTCTTCATGCGCTTTACACCAATATGACCTAAACGGCGGTGCCACAAATAAGTTGCACTATCATTATTAAACTTATATCTATTGGCTTCAATACTATGAACATGTGTATCACTACTATCAAGATTTAGTAAAAACAGACCACTCATCAAGGGTGCATGACCATAAAAGATATTATTCATATAAATAGAAAAACCATTATTCTCCGATTTAAATGAATAACTGTCTCGCATCAAACAAGATCCAGATATAAAGTTCATGCTCAACGCTGGCACCAATAACAATTATATAGGTCTAAAACTAATACCGAAGGTAGATGTAGAGGTAGCGTGCCGACGACGATCACATCGGCTTTGGAACCATTTCCCACGCGCATCGTCACCTCGTCCTTAGCCAATATTCGCTTAATCCGTAGGCCCTATTTCGAGTTGCAAATATTAGCAACGGAACCAGTATCAAATACCCAGGCGCTACTTCTGTAGCGACCCGACCTCAGATGGTCAAGTCTCTGTGCTTAAGTGTCATCCCTGGATCGGTATGCTGGCACACACAGTACTCGAGGATTTATAACAGAGGTAAATCACATGTATAAAGTAACGTAAATACTATTACCTCAATCCAAATAGCGGAAGTAATAACAAGGTTGTGGATTCCCATCAACACCAATGGCAAAGTTGAGTGTAGAAATCGTAACCCTGACGTATCACTTACTCGTCGTAAGATTCCTGCAACATAAGACGTTGTAGCCACAAAGGGTCAGTACATTGAATGTACTGGAAAATTCACACCATAGGATAATGATGAATAATAGCTATCACTACATGCATATATGGCTGGTGGAAAAGCTCTATGGTTATCATGTTTTTGCGAAAAGCCAATTTTTCCCTACTGCAAAGGAATATATTTTATTTAACTACAAAGTTTGTTAAAAGAATATTGAGAAGGTTCCTCCAACTCAATCCCAAATTAATAATCATCAAACCAGCAAATTAATTAAATAATGTGATGAGATCAATATGATAATCCAAGAACCAGATACTCAAGATGTCCATAACCGGGGACACGGCTAATCATGATTAGTGTGTACACTTTGGAGAGGTTTTGCGCACTTTTCCCCACAAGACTCGATCTCCTCCGTTGGATTTTTTGCACTACATGGTGTTTGAGAAACGGATGACCGAGACACAGTCTTTCAAGAGCATTTACTCTCTACTCCGGGTGGACCGGTACACCTACAATCCCCCTACATCTGCTAGTCCACCTCTTCGAGAGCTCACGCAACTTACTCAACTATGCCAGAGTCCATAATGGCTTGTGGCTGCACACGGAAGTTTCTAGCATGAATAATCTTATGATCCCTTTGAGCCTAGGTGGCATTCCATAGGGTGATCACACGGGTCCTCCGGGATCCCCTTGGGCAAGCACTGGGTTCTCCAGGTGCCCAGGAAACCACTAGGTGCTCCAGGGTGCCCCTACCAATCCACCCAGATGTGTATTAAAGCAGCCACCTTAAGTTAACCATTAAATAATAACTCTCACATCTGTCATGAATTCTCTCAAACCAATCCACGTCTACAAGCATAGCATAGCAGTATGAGCATAACGTAAAAGTAACTCCCAAGGTTTGAATGCAGGACAATAGGTTCTACCTCATCAACTACTTCCCAATACCCACATGTTATCAATCCTACTCATGCAATGTTTGAGGATTGAAACTAATGCATAAAAACTAGGTAATGAAAAGTATGATCAAAGTGTGAACTTGCCTTATACTGTTGATGAAGATGATTCGCACTCATAACTCCTGATAGTTCTACTCGTCACACTCCGTTCAATCTATCGTGAGCAAGCAATAGTAACCACACATAAGCAATCACTCAAAATATCGGGAAGAACGAAGAAGACAGTTCGGAAAATATCAAAACCAAGCAAATAACTCTTGCAACATAAAATAATTTCTAGTAGTACCAAAATTATGTGAATTTGGCCTTATCAGAAAGTTTAGGTCAAAAGCTTCGATTTGCAAAAAGAATCAATTAAATCGGAGTTATAAGGCTCAAGTTATGATCAAAAGAAGTTTGAATATGAATCTGAACAAATTTCGAAATTTGAAAATTTCAAAAAGCTGATGTGACAGGTTCACTGGATAGGTGAAAACAAGACAAAACTATAAGCGCTGGTTCATCTAATTTGGATGAACGAGCAAAAAGTTATGGCTATTTGACATAGACTAATTGATAATCTAATTATTCTATCATACTAATCTAGAAATAATAAACTATGGAAGTATAAAAATAAAAAAACGAAGAAGGATACCTTTATAAGGTAGAGACAAACGACTTCGAAGAGAAAAGAAAATTTCCAGAAGTCATGCCGGAGAGGAGAGAAATATTTTTCTTAAATGAATCTAGTCAAACCAAAATATTGATTTAACCCGAATCGGATAATTTTTGAAGGCTCTATAGGTCTATATTTATAGGTGGAAAAGAGGTTCATGGGTCAAAGGCTAGGCAATGTGGGACTAAACGTAGATGAACAAATAAAATAAACGGGGAACCGCATGGGCTAAAAAAATCACCATGAGCCGGCCAGGCGCGCGTACACGGCGCTGCAGTTTTTTTTGAATTTTGGCTAAAGAAGAAAAGAAAGAAAATACTGGAAAGATTATGGCTGGCTGGGCCTGGCCCATTTAGGAGAAAGAAAAAATGATGGGGCGCTCGATGCCACTATGCTACGCATGTAGGCAACAGTTAGTTCCAGACGCACGCGCAGTTTTTTTAGAAATAGAAAAGGAAAAACGGAATAAAGAAAATAAAAGTTAAATTTTATATAGGCATATTATATATCAGAATTTTTAGAAAAATATTTTCTACGACATGAACATTTTCTAGTGTCAAATAAAATCCAAAAAAATTCAAATAATTCAAATAGTTGTACTTCTACAATAAAACCCAATAAAAATCATTTTAGAAATACCAAAAAAAATCAAAATTATTTCTCTCTAATTTTCTGATGCAGGGAATCATTTTACCCTATTTTCCATTTATTTTATTTTTGAGAAAAATAATTTGAATAAAACCAAAATAACTCCAAATTGAAAATAATTTCAAAGGGACTTTAAATTTGATTCTTTTAAACTTCCAACTCATATTTCATATATTTTGAAGAATTCATTTTATCATCTCTCATGAAAATCATTGAGTTGCTTAAAGTATCTGAATTTGAAATATTTCCAAATGGAATTCAAATCTGTTCAAAAAACCCTTTTCATTTATTTAAATGGAAGAAGTCATGTCATCTTCTCTCTAGGGTTTTGTATTTGAAAAGAATTTGAATTAACGGAGATCATAAATGCAAAATGAAAGTTTGGGAAAGTCGTTTATTCCCTCTCATTTAAGTTTCAAAAAGTTTCGAATTCACTCACTTTCAGTCAATTAATCACACAACAATCAAACAAAACTATCTATTTAATATAACATTCCAAAACTTAGAATTTTGGGATGTTACAACTGCAAGCATTAGTAAGGTACACATCAATAATATGTATATCAAATATACTTTTCACTTTGCCATCCTTCTACTCTGCCAAACACTTGGGGCAGTTCCGCTTTCAGTGACCAGTCCCATTGTAGTAGAAGCACTCAGTCTCAGGCTTAGGTCCAGACTTGGGCTTCTTCACTTGAGCAGCAACTTGCTTGTTGTTCTTCTTGAAGTTCCCATTCTTCCCTTTACCCTTTTTCTTGAAACTGGTGGTCTTGTTGACCATGAACACTTGATGCTCTTTCTTGATTTCTACCTTCGCGGCCTTTAGCATTGCGAAGAGCTCGGGAATTGTCTTATCCATCCCTTGCATATTATAGTTCATCGCGAAGCTCTTGTAGCATGGTGGCCGTGATTGAAGAACTCTGTCAATGACACTATCATCAGGAAGATTAACTCCCAATTGAGTCAAGTGGTTGTGTTACCCAGACATTCTGAGTATATGTTCACTAACAGAACTATTCTCCTCCATTTTGCAGTTGTAGAACGTATTGGAGACTTCATATCTCTCAACCTGGGCATTTGCTTGAAATATTAAATTCAACACCTGGAACATCTCATATGATCCACGACATTCAAAACGTCGTTGAAGTCCCGGTTCTAAGCCGTAGAGCATGGCACACTGAACTATCGAGTAGTCATCACCTTTGCTCTACCAGGTGTTCACAGCATCTGGCGTTGCTCCTGCAGCGGGTTTGTCACCTAGCGGTGCTTCCAGGACGTAATTCTTCTATGAATCAATGAGGATAATCCTCAAGTTATGGACCCCAGTCCGTGTAATTGCTACCATTGTCATTCAACTTAGCTTTCTCTAGGAATGCATTAAAATTAAATGGAACAACAGCACGGGCCATCTATCTACAACAACATAGACATGCAAAATACTATTAGGTACTAAGTTCATGATAAATTAAAGTTCAATTAATCAAATTACTTAAGAACTCCCACTTAGATAGACATCCCTCTAATCATCTAAGTGATCATGTGATCCATATCAACTAAACCATGTCCAATCATCACGTGAGATGGAGTAGTTTTCAATGGCGAACATCACTATGTTGACCATTTCTACTATATGATTCACGCTCGACCTTTCGGTCTCAGTGTTCCGAGGCCATATCTGCATATGCTAGGCTCGTCAAGTTTAACCCGAGTATTCTACGTGTGCAAAATTGGCTTGCAACCGTTGTATGTGAACGTAGAGCTTATCACACCCGATCATCACGTGGTGTCTTGGCACGACGAACTGTAGCGACAGTGCATACTCAGGGAGAACATTTATACCTTGAAATTTAGTGAGAGGACATCTTATAATGCTACCGCCGAACTAAGCAAAATAAGATGCATAAAGGATAAACATCACAAGCAATCAATATAAGTGATATGATATGGCCATCATCATCTTGTGCCTTTGATCTCCATCTTCAAAGCACCGTCATGATCACCATCGTCACCGTCTTGACACCTTGATCTCCATCGAAGCATCATTGTCGTCTTGCCTACTATTGCTTCTACGACTATCGCTACCGCTTAGTGATAAAGTAAAGCAATTACATGGCGATTGCATTTCATACAGTAAAGAGACAACCATATGGCTCGTGCCAGTTGCCGATAACTCTGTTATAAAACATGATCATCTCATACAATAGAATATAGCATCATGTCTTGACCATATCACATCACAACATGCCCTGCAAAAACAAGTTAGACGTCCTCTACTTTGTTGTTGCAAGTTTTACGTGGCTGCTACGGGCTGAGCAAGAACCGTCTTACCTACACATCAAAAACCATAACGCGGTATAGTGATTGCTTTTTGATCTTCAGAAAGAACCCTATTCATTGAATCCGATTCAACTAAAGTTGGAGAAACTAACACCCACTAGCCACCTGTGTGTGAAGCACGTCGGTACAACCAGTCTTGCGTAAGTGTACGCGCAATGTTGGTCTGAGCCGCTTCATCCAACAATACTGCTGAATCAAGAATCAACTAGTCATGACAAGCAATATGTATATACCCACACCCACAACTCCTTTGTGTTCTACTCATGCATATAACATCTACGCATAAACCTGGCTCGGATGCCACTATTGGGAAACGCGATAATTTCAAAAAAAAATCCTACACACACGCAAGATCCATCTAGGTGATGCATAGCAACGAGAGGGGAGAGTGTTGTCTATGTACCCTCGTAGACCGTAAGCGGAAGCGTTATGACAACGCGGTTGATGTAGTCATACGTCTTCACGATCCGACCGATCCTAGCATCGAAGGTACGACACCTCTGTGATCTGCACATGTTCAGCTTGATGACGTCCCACGAACTCTAGATCCAGCTAAGTGTCGAAGGAGAGCTTCATCAGCACGACGGTGTGATGACGGTGATGATGAAGTTACCGACGCAGGGCTTCACCTAAGCACTGCAACGATATGACCGAGGTGGAAATCGGTGGAGGGGGGCACCACACATGGCTAAGAGATCAACTTCTGTGTCTATGGGGTGCCCCCTCCCCCGTATATAAAGGAGTGGAGGAGGGAAGGGTCGGCCCTCTCTATGGCACGCCCTAGGGGGAGTCCTACTCCCACCGGGAGTAGGATTCCCCCCTTTCTCTAGTAGGAGTAGGAGAGAAGGAAGGGGGAGAGAGAGGGAAGGAAGGGGGGCCGACCCCCCACCCAATTCGGATTGGGCTAGGGGGTGCACCCTCCACCTTTCCCTTCCTCTCCTCTATTCCACTAAGGCCCAATAAGGCCCATATACTCCCTGGGGGGTTCCGGTAACCTCCCGGTACTCCGGCAAATGCCCGAACTCATCTGGAACCATTCCGATGTCCAAACATAGGCTTCCAATATATAGATCTTTATGTCTCGACCATTCCGAGACTCCTCGTCATGTTCGTGATCATATCCATGACTCTGAACTACCTTCAGTACATCAAAACACATAAACTCATAATACCGATCGTCACCGAACATTAAGCGTGCGGACCCTACGGGTTTGGGAACTATGTAGACATGACCGAGACTCATCTCCGGTCAATAACCAATAGCGGAACCTGGATGCTCATATTGGTTCCTACATATTCTACGAAGATCTTGATCGGTCAAACCGCATAACAACATACGTTGTTCCCTTTGTCATCGGTATGTTACTTGCCCGAGATTCGATCGTCGGTATCTCAATACCAAGTTCAATCTCGTTACCGGCAAGTCTCTTTACTCGTTTGGTAATGCAACATCCCGTAACTAATTAATTAGTCACATTGCTTGCAAGGCTTATAGTTATGTGCATTACCGAGAGGGCCCAGAGATACCTCTCTGAATCACAGAGTGACAAATCCTAATCTCGATCTATGCCAACTCAACAAACACCATCGGAGACACCTGTAGAGCATCTTTATAGTCACCCAGTTATGTTGTGACGTTTGATAGCACACTAAGTGTTCCTCCGGTATTCGGGAGTTGCATAATCTCATAGTCATAGGAACATGCATAAGTTATGGAGAAAGCAATAGTAATAAACTAAACGATCATAGTGCGAAGCGAACGGATGGGTCAAGTCAATCACATCATTCTCTAATGATGTGATCCCGTTTATCAAATGACAACTCTTTGTCCATGGCTAGGAAAGTTAACCATCTTTGATTAACGAGCTAGTCAAGTAGAGGCATACTGGTGACACTCAGTTTGCCTATGTATTCACACATGTAATAAGTTTCCGGTTAATACAATTCTAGCATGAATAATAAACATTTATCACGATATAGGGAAATATAACTTTATTATTGCCTCTAGGGCATATTTCCTTCAGTGCCACAGCGCTAACGCAACCCTCGGCACACTGAAACCGACCGTATCCAGTGACGATGAGCTTCTCTCTCACTGCGGTCGCCCTGTCTAGAGGCGGTGCTGGAGCTGCGCCACGTTGCTGGCCCCCATGACCCACATGAACGGTTGCTGGTGGTGAGGAGGTCATGGGCCAGCTCCTCCATTGGACTAGTCCGCGCCACGTCGTCCTGACGGGTGTGTCCCACATGTCGGTTTCCCTGTTTTCCCGGCCATATTCGAGCGCCAGTGCTCCATGTTGCGCACTAGGCGCAGAACAGGTGGTTTTTGTGCCCTGGTTCAAATGTGGGACAGTACCAAGTTGTTACCCGAGCCCCAAGTGTGGTGGTTTTGGGTACGGTACCACCCTTTTCCTTTTCAAGTAGTGAAGCGTAACACTTGATTAAGTAGCCGTGTGGTGTGCTAAATTTAGATGTCCGACTGTTTGAAAGAATAATTGAGGTGTGCCCGGTCCGTGCCCGCATTTAGGGATCCAAGTTACCATGTTCTCGCAGTAGTAACTATACTAGTCCCATGCGTACTCCCTCTGTTTTTATTTACTCCGCATTTTAGCTTTGCTCAAAGTCAAACTTTGTAAACTTTGACAAAGTTCATAGACAGAAATAATAACATATATAATAACAAATCAATACCATTAGATTCATTATTGAATATACTTTCACATCATATATATTTGCTATTGTAAATGTTCATATTTCTACTCTTACTGGCAAGATGCTCGTGCGTTGCACGTAACATCAAGATGCATTTGTATGACTAGTTTATCTTGTGAGAGAAAAGGATGAACGAGGGAAGGCCTTATTTGCAATTATGGAGAGGTGTGTGAGTACCTTTTTGCAAAATTGCCATAGTTTCCTTCCTATCCGTCAGATATAAATTAGATGACCTATATTGCAGGATGGCAGGCACACCATCATCACCAACTCTATTTTTTATAAGAGTCCGTCCGATTTATATCTGACGGATAGGAAGGAAACTATGGCAATTTTGCAAAAAGATACCCACACCCCTCTCCACATTTGCAAATAAGGCCTTCCCTCATTCATCCTTTTCTCCTACAAGATAAACTACTCATACAAATGCATCTTGATGTTCCGTGCAACTCACGGGCATCTTGCTAGTGTACATAAAAAGCAGAGTTTGTGATGATGGTGTGCATGCCATCCTGCAATATAGGCCGTCCGATCTATATCTAACGGATAGGAAGGAAACTATGACAATTTACCCGCACTCCTCTCCATATTTGCATATAAGGCCTTCCCTCGTTCATCATTTTCTCCCACAAGATCTTGATGTTCCATGCAACGCTCGGGCATCTTGCTAGTTTTCTATAAACTTGGTCAAATTTTATGAAGTTTGACTTCAGTCAAACCTAATATGCAGAGTAAATAAAAATAGAGGGAGTA
Source organism: Triticum dicoccoides (assembly GCF_002162155.2). Taxonomy (NCBI): domain Eukaryota; kingdom Viridiplantae; phylum Streptophyta; class Magnoliopsida; order Poales; family Poaceae; genus Triticum; species Triticum dicoccoides. The sequence goes on along the minus strand of NC_041390.1, from coordinate 454,564,680 downwards.
TCTTACTCCGTGACCAAGATGGAAGGGAAAACGAAACAACTTATTTTTTATTTGAGCCGTTCAAGTATAATCATGCGGCGTTGCTTATTTCTCATTCCTCTCCAACCCTCTTCTCCATCGATCATGCTGCCCTCCGGTCGAGTCCATCCTCCCGCATGCGCCATTTGAACATTCCACCGAGTATCATTCGCATGCGGGCCTAGACCATGCTTGTGTTTCCAATGTTGTAATTTGTCCGACATGCATACAAACAAATGGTTCGTTTAAAGTTTCACTTTGCCTCCACTACGTGTCGCTTCCCATCTTAGTTTTGACATCCCATTCGGTTCATGCCCTGACACATCTTGAGAAGATCGATTGATGTTGAGAGATCAATTGCGTATCGTGCAAGGAGATAAAGGTTTGGTCTGTTTCTATGATAG
>NC_041390.1:454494202-454564101 GCF_002162155.2 Triticum dicoccoides | reverse complement strand
GGGGTCTGTGGGGAACAGAGGGAGTATACTGTACATTCATAAGTGAAACGAACGTATTGTACCCACCCTAGTCCTCTTTCAATCGATCTCCGGACCCCAAGATGAAATCAAGAGAAAACGAGTGGGTGCATGTGTGATACCTAAGGCGGATTCAAAATTTTGAACCGGTGATCATAGCATCCGCAAAACATATATAAAGGGTATTCAATGTTCGTTTCGCTTTTGAACGTACAATATACTCCCTCCAATCCTTTCTACTCCCTCTGTTCCTAAATATAAGTCTTTCTAGAGATTTCACTATGGACTACATACGGATGTATATAAACATAGTTTAGAGTGTAGGTTCACTCATCTTGCTCCGTATGTAGTCTCTTATTGCAATATCTAAAAAGACTTATATTTAGGAACAGAGGGAGTAGTTTACATATAAGTTTTATGTATAGTCAAAGTATCTCTACTTTGATCAAACTTACAGAAAAAAGTATCAACATTCAACAACGCCCAATCAATATTGTTAGATTCGTACGTACTCCTAGATTTGTATTCAAACAGAGATGGTTTTCAATTTGTTTTCAACCACGTGAATGTGCTTATTCTCCCGCATGCTCTTCCTACTAGGATTTCGTCATGTATACCTAGTCCAATAGTAACTTTTTTAAGCTCCCTGTCCAATAGTACTAGTGGAGTACTAACAACATTTGTAGTAGAGTATGCAGTGCTCATAGTACTCCCTCCTTCCATTTATATAGGGCCTAAGAGAAAGTCTAATAAGGCCTAGTCAGCAGGCTATAAGACTTGTCATGTCATTAAAATCCTACTTGGAGGAGTGAGAAGAGAGGAGAGAGAGTGAAGCGGGCTCTTCCAATCATATACCTTGCTCATAGATCAAGAAAAAATAGTATGCATGCAACTCTCTTCCAATCATATACCTTGCTCATGCAAATATTAAATGCTTAGAGCCAACCTAATAGCCATTCTACTACTAAGAGCCAACTTACATGGCACTTTTTCCTATGTGAAGCAGAGAGATGTGAAAAAGTAAGGGGAGTGAGCTCTCATGCAAGAGCCTAGCTATATACGCATTCCTAGGTAAATACAATAAATATGAAGAAAGAGATAGAGAGGAGATGGGAAAAAGTACTAATAAAACAACCAACCTTTTATATTATTATTTTGTGGGAAATAGCCAACCTTAAAGCCCACACTATTGTATGAGTGCATATAGATGATGGCTATAGATGACATGGCAGTTCCTTATAGCCATCAGCTAACTATGTTATTAACCATGCTCTAATGCGTTTTTCAAAACCGCCTTTGACTATTGACAAGATTAATTGTACATGAGATGTATAATGTGAAAATTATATCATTGGAAGCTCCTTTCACATACAAATTTGACTGTATGCTTTGTGTAAGTTGCATGTCATATATTATTACTCTAACATTTGGTCAAAGTTAGCCTCAAAAAACGCATTAGGCCCTGTAGATGGAAGGAGGGAGTAGTAGTGGAAGTGGATCCTCTTACGTAGGTATCCCTGCCTTACCCTCCCTTTCGGTCACATACTGGTGGACCCCATGCTTTCTAGGCCCCGCATGTCAGTTACTCAGTGGGTTTGGCCACGTCAGGGGATCCTCATCCGTAGTATACTCCCTCTATTTTTATTTACTCTGCATAAAACGGAGGGAGTGGTAGTATAAATGACGCGGGCGGGGGAGGGACGTCAGTTTGCTCTCAACTGTGGTCCCACAAGCGAGCGAAAATGCAAGACGAAGCGCGTTCCATTCGGTGAACAACGTGGAGGGTCCAGCGTGCTGGGGTGCAACGCGAACGCGACAGGAGCGATGCATGGTCAAAACCGATTGACCTTCACTGCTCGGCCAAACCACTATTCACACCAGAACATTCGCTGCTCAACCTACGCCAGCCACTGCCCCCAAACCACACCTCCTCTCCAGCCCATTCCCCCACCTTTCGATCCCGTAGACCGCATCAAGTGTCCCCTAGTTCGCTGGAAAGCCATGGTGTGCCGCAAGATCACGTACTACAAGATGCTGACGCCGGAGCGCCACACAGAAATCACGGCGGCGGTCGGCGCCACAGACCTCCGTTCCCAACCTTGCTTTGTGGCGGGCCAATCCCCGAGTTCTCTGGAGCCAAGCTACGAGGAGGAAGAAGCCGATCCAATGTTCATGGCGGAGGTCGCGGCGCAGAAGGCCCCTGATGGGTATGAGATGATGGACATCGACTTCGTGCCGGCGTCCGGGTCCCCCATGGTGCAGGCGGACCAGCAGTTCAACCTGGCGATACTAAAGGAGGACCGGGAGGCAGAGGCTCCACTCGACATGGAGCGCGTGCATGCCGCTGCCATCGAGGATCTCCTGTAGGCGGAACCGGATGTCGTGGATGTGAACCGGGCGGCGGAGGCTCAACTCGACGCGGAGCGCGCGGATGCTGCTGCCATCGAGGCCCTCCTGCAGGCGGAACCGGACCTCCTGGACTTGAACCGGGCGGTGGAGGCTCAATACAATGCGGAGCGCGTAGATGCCGCTGCCATCGGGGGCCTCCTGCAGGCGGAACCGTACGTCCTCGACTTGAACCGGGTGGCAGAGGCTCAACTCGACGTGGAGCGCACGGATGCCGCTGCCATCGAGGCCCTCCTGCAGGCGGAACCGGACTTCCTCGACTTGAACCGGGTGGTGCTCTCGTCCGTGCAGAGCGCCCGCACGCTCTGTGTGAACGAGTAGCTGGAGGCCGAGGACAACCACGGTGCGGAGACACACGTCGGCAGCTACGGCTAGTTCATGCTGGCAGCCAAAGATGACGAGGTCGTCTCGTTCCGCGAAAAGTGTTAGTTTTTCTTTATGTTGTTTTTAGGGATCTTTTGCTGTGTAAAACATATATTGTTATGCAAGTCACCTGACTTTCATCATTTGGGTCAGTCTACCATTTCAGGCGGTTGGATGAATATCCTACGTCTCCTAACCCTTCTTCCTCACCACTTCTTCTTCCCCAACAGACCACCGCACGAGTCATATGGATCCACCGCAACATGCGGTTGGATAAACATAATGTATGAACGAAAATTATCTTTCAGCGGTAGCACGTGTCAGTGATGGTGTGTTCCCTTGGTTGGGTTTGCGGCGTGCAGGAGCAACTGTGTGAGTGTGCGGTGCGACCGTGGCGTGCAGGAGCGACCGTGTGAGGCTGCGGTGCGACCGTGACAGCCGTGCACAAGTGTACCTCATTTTCATTTTGAGAACTTTACGCAAGCTTGGCAAAAATTTGCGGCAAAGTATGGCAATGCAAGGCCTAGACCCAAACAGGATAAGTACGTATGTACTAGGAGTACTAGTGTTAAAAAAGAAATGTGGGGTTTTCCTTCGCGGGATTAATCGATCCAAATCCTCGTTTGATGTGTCAATTAATACGTATTTTTTCTCCAAATCACAAAGAGCTAACCATCTCACTCCTCATCGCTTGATTAATGCAGCGCCATGCAAACAAATCTTCTCACTTCCGCATGCATGCAAGGGTATATCAATGTCCTTGGTTGCTAGTATGAGGCAAACCCCATCAATTTTGCGTCGATTAGTATTAGTGGCCTTTTGAAAATTGTAATTTTGATATACTGGTCTTGTGTACTAAAAGATGGAGGTAGTAACTATTTGACTAACTTCCACATTGCGGTGACGTCGACAATATCTCGGACGTTGTGGTTTGGCGAAGTGCGTTCGACGGAGAACACCATTGAGGGAGACCATGGTAAGTAATTCGCAAGTGCCGCCTGCAAGCCGAGACAACCACCTTATTTGCATCCAGGAAGTCCGTTGAACCAAAGGACGCGTAAATGTACTAGTACTACTAGTACACAATAGCGTCGTCCGTCCAGCTTAGTGCGGTGAGGTGGTTTCTCGAAGAAGATGATGCTGAAGCGGAGTAAGCGAAGAGTGAAATGATGGTTGCTTCGTTTGTGTTTTGTGATTTGACGCCTCACTACTTTGTGATTTGTGATAGAAGGGACAGGGGAGTAGACTCTGTGCTCTATACTGTACATGCGTCCAAGCACGGGAGAAAGAGGAGAGACGTTGCATTTTTCTATTCCTTTAATCAATCAATCAGGGAGCTTCGGTTCCATCTTTTTGGCTTTGGCAGCACCGTCCACAATGGTTCCCATCGATGACAAAAGCTATTTTATAATTTGGCTACACATTGTGGATGCCCTTAACCGTACCACTTGGTTTTGCTCCTGTGTGCTATCTATACAAATCTCAATTATATTGATCTAAAAAATTATAGAATCAAGATTAGTAAAAAGGAGGTGATTTTGCCGCACGGATGGCGGGGGAGGTTTCTTATTTTTAGAGGACGTTGGCCTGGCGGTTTGCTAACATGCAGTCCCATGTGTCAGTGCTTTACCAAGCCGATCCGCGTCCCACATGAGGCAGAACAATGGCAGAAGCAACACATGGTTAACTTGGAGAAGATGAGGGAGAATCGGATTCATCAATGAGTGAAATGATAGTTGCTTTGTCCCTCCAACTTCTTTTTTACTAGCATTATTATTACTTCGTCCCTCCAACTTAACTACGGGAAATGTGCAGCTTTGTGATTTGACGCCTCATTGCTCATTACTACATCAGCGCCATGACTGGGGTGCTTCACCCCTACTGCTCTGCACTGTATTTCGGTATGGCACGTGGACCCGGTATCTTGATGTCCCACATGTCTGCGAAAGGGACTAGAACATTTATGAAAGTGAGCGCTCCACTCTTACAACGGAGGAGTACATGACACGGCGGCCGAGTGAACTGTCACTTGTACTTTATAGTACTATAGTTTTGCTGTTTCGCACGATCCATCGATACAAACCCGATTAAACAGGAAAGGGAGGGATTTTTCCTGTGCAGTAGATGATACTGGCCATACATTTCAAAGGCAATTTTAATGTATGCAAACTAAATAATTAAGTAACAATATGATATCTAGTAAAACTAAAAACACATATGATTTATTGTGTTAGAGTGTAGTAGTAGTGTTGTATTTCATAGTTGTTATATGTAACATGCGAGAACGTGTAGAGATGTAGTTTTGGAGCGCCTACAGAGAGAAAGCATAATACAGTCACCGAACTTCAGAATACGCTCATTACGGTCACTATATACATTTTGCGGTGATTATACAGTCACTTGCTCACCGTTCAGCATCGGATTGCACTCTGTTGACCGGCCAAATAGTCTGCGTGGCACCATGTTGACTAGTTAAATTGACCATGTTCCTTGTGGGTCCCACCTGTCAGTTCACATAGGAAAAAGGTTAGATAAACACAAATTTACGCAGGCGCGACAAGACTCCAACCCATGCACGGGAATCACCTGGTTGTGTGTGTGTCTGTCAGGGCCTGATGTGTGTTGGTCGTGTGGTGTGTGCATGCATGCGTGCGTGTGTGCATGTGAGTGTTGCGTGCGTGTGTGGCTGCATGTGTACGTGTGAGTGTTGCGTGCCTGTGTGGCTGCATGTGTTTGTGTGAGTGTTGCGTGCATGCAGTTCGTGTGCATGCGTGCATGTGTGTATAATCACCACACCAGCTCCTGTGTGTTAAAACAGACGGCTCAGCATACCAATACAAGGCCACCATGTCCGCTGTGCCCGCGGTCATGACTTCGAACCACCGTCCAATATTTTTCTGTCGTTTGTTTTCATTCTTACTAGCAAGATGCCCGTGCGTTGCATGTAACATCAAGATGCATTTGTATGACTAGTTTATCTTTTGAGAGAAAAGGATGAATGAGGGAAGGCCTTATTTGCAAATGTGGAGAGGTGTGTGGGTACCTTTTTGTAAAATTGCCATAGTTTCCTTCCTATCCATCAGATATAAATCGGACGGCCTATATTGCAGGATGGCAGGCACACCATCATCACCAACTGTGTTTTTTTATAAGAGTGTAGTTATAAGAGTGTAGATGTAGATGTAGACGTAGAGTAGATACAAGCCGACATGTGGGCCCAATGGTAGTGAGATAATGTGATGCAACACTAGAGGTGCCATGTGGAGCGTTTAGCTAGTCAACTAGTCGTGTCTTGAGCAAATACAGAGTTGTACGGTGAGCCCATGACTGTATAATAACCACAAAACGTAAATGGTGACCATAATGAGTGGATTCTGAAGTCCAATGTACGTATCGTGCTTTCGCTTCAAATACAATGATCGTCACTGTATATATCACGAGAGAAAGATGAAACATGCGTGAATGTGCTTGGGGCTTACTTTTAGAGGACCCGGAGATAGTTTGTGTGCGTACGTGAAAGGGGCGTAGAGAGGGTGTATGCGATGGAGAGAGAGATGCTCTTCATTTCTTTTTATTATGACTAACTTATATAGTATAAAAATATAAAAATTCACAGTGCGGAATAAATATCATTGTGGGCACCATGCAATGCTAATAAATGTTCATACTCCTCCGTATAACTTTGTAATGTTGTATATATTTAGAAATTCTAAAAAAATTGGCCACACTTTATTCAAGAGGAATGGTGTATGCGAAATAAACGTGAAGAGAGGGCTTTTTAGATCAATGGGGTACGTGATGTAACATGTGTCAATGTGTAGTTGATGTATGTGGCAGGGCCGAGAGAGGTATGTGTGTGCATTACGTATTTGAGAGAGGAATGGATAGAGGGGCCTGCGGGGGGAGGGGCAAGGGAGAGATAGCACGAGAAATGAGAGAGGTCTAGAGAGAGACAGAGACGAATATGATGTCACGGCGAGAGATTCACTAGAGTGTGTGTATGCAAGGGGGGAGGGGATAGAGGCACGAGGAGAATTTTTTTATGTGGTGTCTGTGTTGGTATGTGTGGGTGTGTGAAGATAACGAGACCTGGGGGCAGAGGGTGTGTCACCGTGTGAGGTCCGGTGGGTCGAGGTGAGGCCCTTGGTTCGGTTCCGTCCTGCGCCACATTGGTCGGCCCGTGACGCATTTTGGGAGACCCTTGGATGACTAGTCGTACAAGACAAAGATAGCATAATGGTGAAGGACTCTGTGTCCATTGAAAAAGATGGCTAGGATTAGTAACCCTAGGTTCTTGGACTAAGGTAACCCCTTATCTCTGATATTACTATTCATCCATCCTAACTTTAAGGGGCATCCTACAGAATGCTTTGCTAGAATCATACTAGTCGATTAGGAAGAGAGGTGTGAGACAATGCGTGAAAGACAGGCCTAAAGATAATGTGCGTACAGGAGACACGTAGGCATGTCTATGTATATAGAAAGGGTCGATGGGGATTGTGCATGTGTATGCTTGTGAGAGGAAGAGTGCTTATGATAAAGGTTAGTGAAAACAGTTGTAAATGGTTAAGAGAGGGAGGGAGGGTTATATCGAGAGGATGTCTGCGAGAAAGACACCTCGGGAGAGAGTGTGTGAGCATGTGTGAGAGACCACCGATGGAGAGTGAAACTACACGTAAAATACTGATGTACACATTGATTAAAGATATAAATTGTATCCAAATATTAGGATGGGATCATGATATTTGCAATTCGCGTAAGGAACGGTCATTGATCCATCAGACATCTAGATTCTATCAAATTTGAGCATGTCTATGTTACTATTCGACATAATTGATCCACATAGTTAGTATTTTTAACTCCAGACAATGCATCACTTTAGCAATCGAATATAAATGTGAGTATAGTTCGTGTTGTGTGTGTAAAGCACATTAGACATACGAAAGTTACACAATGAACATTAGAAATAGCTATCTGAACTAGCATACATTTGAATTCAACTTAAGGTGGTTTAAAAAACGAATTCAACATGAAGTGCATTCAATTATTTGAATTCGATATCATGGCATTTATAAATCATACCTAAATTATGGGGGCACCAATCTTTGCTCTGATTTTGTACATAATAGCATATATATAGTCGTGTACAAAATAGATTCAAATTTAGCTCCTCCATTCCAAAATAATTGTAGTTATAGGATATTCAAGTGTCAAAACTTCAAAAAGAAGCGGATAATTTAATGAGGTTTTCAAACATACATGGTCAAATTTAACGTTGTCTATTTAGGTCAATCCTCAATGTTCAAGAGTACTCTAAAAATGAATGCTTCTATTTCAGAATTTTGAACGAAGCACCAAAAGAGCCTCTACTCGCTCAGAACCGCGTGAGACCAATGTTTGGTAGTAGAAGGAAATTACTTTTCTAACTCCGACCCGTGAAACCTACCGGCCCAACGTCCAAAGGTCTAAACCGGGGTAGGTTTGTAGTTTCATCTAGACGCCTTGCAACCGCCTTCGAAAAAAAATCATACACAATGGTCGCCTAAGCACACATGCGCGCGGCCGAATCGCTCCCGCCCACTATTTGGGACACCTGGGATTACCATCCTACCCCGACCCGCAGTTGGTCCGAAATTTAAGAGGGGGGCAAAGTTTGTACTTTCCCCAAATTTCAAACAAGCGCGTCCCATCTGTTCAAACAAGCCAAAAACAAGCGCGTCCCAGACCAAAACATGGTACTCACTTAGCTCCCGCCGCCCCCCATCCGATTCCAGACCAAAACAACGTATCTACAATTTTTGATTGTTCCATGCTATTATATTATCAACCTTGGATGTTTTATATGCATTTATATACTATTTTATATGATTTTTGGGACTAACCTATTAACCTAGAGCCCAGTGCCAGTTTCTGTTTTTTCCTTGTTTTAGAGTATCGCGGAAAAGGAAAATCAAACGGAGTCCAATTGACCTAAAACTTCACGGAACTTATTTTTGGACCAGAAGAAGCCCACGGAGTATCGGAGTTGGACCATGAGAGTCCCGGTCTGCCCACGAGGACGAGCGATGGTCTTTTCCTACCAATCTATCCCCCTAGGAGCATGCGCGTAATACTTTGTTTTGATAGCTAATAGATTTTTGCAATAAGTATGTGAGTTCTTTATGACTAATGTTGAGTCCATGGATTATACGCACTCTCACTCTTCCACCATTGCTAGCCTCTCTAATACCGCACACTTTTCGCCGGTATCATACACCCACCGTATACCTTCCTCAAAATAGCCACCATACCTACCTATCATGGCATTTCCATAGCCATTCCGAGATATATTGCCATGCAACTTTCCACCATTCCGTTATTATGACACGCTTCATCATTGCCATATTGCTTTGCATGATCATGTAGTTGACATTGTATTTGTGGCAAAGCCACCGTTCATAATTCTTTCATACTTGTCACTCATGAGTCATTGCACATCCCGGTACACCGCCGGAGGCATTCATATAGAGTCATATTTTGTTCTAAGTATCGAGTTGTAATTCTTGAGTTGTAAGTAAATAAAAGTGTGATGATCATCATTATTAGAGCATTGTCCCAATGAGGAAAGGATGATGGAGACTACGATTCCCCCATAAGTCGGGATGAGACTCCGGACAAAAAATTAAAAAAAGAGAGAGAAAAAAAGAGGCAATAAAAAAAGAGAAAAGGCCCAAATAAAAAAATAAAATAAAAAAATGAGAGAAAAAGAGAGAAGGGGCAATGCTACTATCCTTTTACCACACTTGTGCATCAAAGTAGCACCATGATCTTCATGATAGAGAGTCTCCTATGTTGTCACTTTCATATACTAGCGGGAATCTTTCATTATAGAACTTGGCTTGTATATTCCAATGATGGGCTTCCTCAAAATGCCCTAGGTCTTCGTGAGCAAGCGAGTTGGATGCACACCACTAGTTTCTTTTGTTGAGGTTTCATACATTTATAGCTCTAGTGCATCCGTTGCATGGCAATCCCTACTCACTCACATTGATATCTATTGATGGGCATCTCCATAGCCCGTTGATACGCCTAGTTGATGTGAATCTATTGTCTCCTTTTTGTCTTCTCCACAACCACCATTCTATTCCACCTATAGTGCTATGTCCATGGCTCACGCTCATGTATTGCGTGAAGATTGAAAAACTTTGAGAACATCAAAAGTATGAAACAATTGCTTGGCTTGTCATCGAGGTTGTGCATGATTTAAATATTTTGTGTGGTGAAGATAGAGCATAGCCAGACTATATGATTTTGTAGGGATAGCATCTTTGGCCATGTTATTTTGAGAAGACATGATTACTTGGTTAGTATGCTTGAAGTATTATTATTTTTATGTCAATATTAAACTTTTGTCTTGAATCTTATGGATCTGAATATTCTTGCCACAATAAAGAGAACTACATGGATAAATATGTTAGGTAGCATTCCACATCAAAAATTATGTTTTTATCATTTACCTACTCGAGGACAAGCAGGAATTAAGCTTGGGGATGCTGATACGTCTCCAACGTATCTTTAATTTTTGATTGTTACATGCTATTATATTATAAACCTTGGATGTTTTATATGCATTTATATGCTATTTTATATGATTTTTGGGACTAATCTATTAACCTAGAGCCCAATGCCAGTTTTTGTTTTTTCCTTGTTTTAGAGTACTGCAGAAAAGGAAAATCAAACGGAGTCCAATTGACCTGAAACTTCACGAAACTTATTTTTGGACCAGAAGAAGCCCACGGAGTATCGGAGTTGGACCATGAGAGTCCCGGGCTGCCCACAAGGGTGGGGGCGTTCCTGAAGGAAATATGCCCTAGAGGCAATAATAAAGTTATTATTTATTTCCTTATAATCATGATAAAGGTTTATTATTCATGCTAGAATTGTATTAACCGGAAACATAATACATGTGTGAATACATAGACAAACAAAGTGTCACTAGTATGCCTCTACTTGACTAGCTCGTTAATCAAAGATGGTTATGTTTCCTAACCATGAACAATGAGTTGTTATTTGATTAACGGGATCACATCATTAAGAGAATGATCTGATTGACATGACCCATTCCATTAGCTTAGCACCCGATCGTTTAGTATGTTGCTATTGCTTTCTTCGTGACTTATACATGTTCCTATAACTATGAGATTATGCAACTCCTGTTTACCGGAGGAACACTTTGGGTACTACCAAACGTCACAACGTAACTGGGTGATTATAAAGGAGTACTACAGGTGTCTCCAAAGGTACATGTTGGGTTGGCGTATTTCGAGATTAGGTTTTGTCACTCCGATTGTCGGAGAGGTATCTCTGGGCCCTCTCGGTAATGCACATCACATAAGCCTTGCAAGCATTGCAACTAATGAGTTAGTTGAGGGATGATGTATTACAGAACAAGTAAAGAGACTTGCCAGTAACGAGATTGAACTAGGTATTGGAAACCGACGATCGAATCTCGGGCAAGTAACATACAGAAGACAAAGGGAACAACATATGTTGTTATGCGGTCTGACCGATAAAGATCTTCATAGAATATGTAGGAGCCAATATGGGCATCCAGGTCCCGCTATTGGTTATTGACCGGAGACGTGTCTCGGTCATGTCTACATTGTTCTCGAACCCATAGGGTCCGCACGCTTAAGGTTACGATGACAGTTACATTATGAGTTTATGCATTTTGATATTCCGAAGGTTGTTCAGAGTCCCGGATGTGATCACGGACATGACGAGGAGTCTCGAAATGGTCGAGACATAAAGATTGATATATTGGAAGCCTATGTTTGGATATCGGAAGTGTTCCGGGTGAAATCGGGATTTTACCAGAGTACCGGGAGGTTACCGGAACCCCCCGGGAGCTATATGGGCCTTAGTGGGCTTTAGTGGAAAGGAGAAAGGGGCATCCCAAGGTGGCTGTGCGCCTCCCCCCTTCCCCTAGTCCTATTAGGACTAGGAGAGGTGGCCGGCCCCCTCTCTGTCTTTCCCCCCTCAAGGAGTCCTATTCCAACTAGGATTGGGGGGGGGGGAATCCTACTCCTAGAGGGAGTAGGACTCTCCTGGCGCGCCACCCTTGGCCGGCCAGCCACCCCCCTCTAGTCCTTTATATACTGAAGCAGAGGCACCCCAGAAACACACAAGTTGATCCACGTGATCTATTCCTTAGCCGTGTGCGGTGCCCCCTGCCACCATAGTCCTCGATAATACTGTAGCGGAGTTTAGGCGAAGCCCTGCTGCTGTAGTACATCAAGATCGTCACCACGCCGTCGTGCTGACAGAACTCTTCCCCGACACTTTGCTGGATCGGAGTCCGGGGATCGTCATCGAGCTGAACGTGTGCTCGAACTCGGAGGTGCCGTAGTTTCGGTGCTTGATCGGTTAGATCGTGAAGACGTACGACTACTTCCTCTATGTTGTGTCAATGCTTCCGCAGTCGGTCTGCGTGGGTACGTAGACAACACTCTCCCCTCTCGTTGCTATGCATCACATGATCTTGCGTGTGCGTAGGAAATTTTTTGAAATTACTATGAAACCCAACAGTGGCATCCGAGCCTAGGTTATTTATGTCGATGTTATATGCACGAGTAGAACACAAGTGAGTTGTGGGTGATATAAGTCATACTGCCTACCAGCATGTCATACTTTGGTTCGGCGGCATTGCTGGACGAGACGACCCGGACCAACATTACGCGTACGCTTACGCGAGACCAGTTCCCCCGACGTGCTTCGCACATAAGTTGCTTGCGGGCGACTGTCTCTCCAACTTTAGTTGAACCAAGTGTGGCTACGCCCGGTCCTTGCGAAGGTTAAAACGGAGTCTATTTGACAAACTATCATTGTGGTTTTGATGCGTAGGTGAGATTGGTTCTTGCTTAAGCCCGTAGCAGCCACGTAAAACTTGCAACAACAAAGTAGATGACGTCTAACTTGTTTTTGCAGGGCATGTTGTGATGTGATATGGTCAAGACATGATGCTGAATTTTATTGTATGAGATGATCATGTTTTGTAACCGAGTTATCGGCAACTGGCAGGAGCCTTATGGTTGTCGTTTTATTGTATGCAATGCGATCGCGATGTAATGCTTTACTTTTATCACTAAGCAGTAGCGATAGTCGTAGAAGCACAAGCTTGGCGAGACGACAACGATGCTACGATGGAGATCAAGGTGTCACGCCGGTGACGATGGTGATCACGACGGTGCTTCGGAGATGGAGATCACAAGCACAAGATGATGATGGCCATATCATATCACTTATATTGATTGCATGTGATGTTTATCCTTTTATGCATCTTATCTTGCTTTGATTGACGGTAGCATTATAAGATGATCTCTCACTAAATTATCAAGAAGTCTTCTCCCTGAGTATGCACCGTTGCGAAAGTTCTTCGTGCTGAGACACCACGTGATGATCGGGTGTGATAGGTTCTACGTTCAAATACAACGGGTGCAAAACAGTTGCACACGCGGAATACTCAGGTTATACTTAACGAGCCAAGCATATACAGATATGGCCTCGGAACACGGAGACCGAAAGGTCGAGCGTGAATCATATAGTAGATATGATCAACATAATAATGTTCACCATTGAAGACTAATCCATTTCACGTGATGATCGGTTATGGTTTAGTTGATTTGGATCACGTGATCACTTAGAAGATTAGAGGGATGTCTATCTAAGTGGGAGTTCTTAAGTAATATGATTAATTGAACTTAAATTTATGATGAAACTTAGTACCTGATTAGTATCTTGCTTGTTTATGTTTGATTGTAGATAGATGGCTCGTGCTGTTGTTCCGTTGAATTTTAATGCGTTCCTTGAGAAAGCAAAGTTGAAAGATGATGGTAGCAATTACACGGACTGGGTCCGTAACTTGAGGATTATCCTCATTCCTGCACAGAAGAATTACGTCCTGGAAGCACCGCTGGGTGCCAGGCCTGCTGCAGGAGCAACGCCGGATGTTATGAACGTCTGGCAGAGCAAAGCTGATGACTACTCGATAGTTCAGTGTGCCATGCTTTACGGCTTAGAATCGGGACTTCAACGACGTTTTGAACGTCATGGAGCATATGAGATGTTCCAGGAGTTGAAGTTAATATTTCAAGCAAATGCCCGGATTGAGAGATATGAAGTCTCCAATAAGTTCTATAGCTGCAAGATGGAGGAGAACAGTTCTGTCAGTGAGCATATACTCAAAATGTCTGGGTATAATAATCACTTGATTCAATTGGGAGTTAATCTTCCAGATGATTGCGTCATTGACATAATTCTTCAATCACTGCCACCAAGCTACAAGAGATTCGTGATGAACTATAGTATGCAAGGGATGAACAAGACTATTCCCGAGCTCTTCGCGATGCTGAAAGCTGCGGAGGTAGAAATCAAGAAGGAGCATCAAGTGTTGATGGTCAACAAGACCACTAGTTTCAAAAAAAAGGGCAAAGGGAAGAAGAAGGGGAACTTCAAAAAGAACGGCAAGCAAGTTGCTACTCAAGAGAAGAAACCCAAACCTGGACCTAAGCCTGAAACTGAGTGCTTCTATTGCAAGCAGACTGGTCACTGGAAGCGGAACTGCCCCAATATTTGGCGGATAAGAAGGATGGCAAGGTGAACAAAGGTATATGTGATATACATGTTATTGATGTGTACCTTACTAATGCTCGCAGTAGCACCTGGGTATTTGATACTGGTTCTGTTGCTAATATTTGCAACTCGAAACAGGGACTACGGATCAAGCGAAGATTGGTTAAGGACGAGGTGACGATGCGCATGGGAAACGGTTCCAAAGTCGATGTGATCGCAGTCGGCACGCTACCTCTACATCTACCTTCGGGATTAGTATTAGACCTAAATAATTGTTATTTGCTGCCAGCGTTAAGCATGAACATTATATCTGGATCTTGTTTGATGCGAGACGGTTATTCATTTAAATCAGAGAATAATGGTTGTTCTATTTATATGAGTAATATCTTTTATGGTCATGCACCCTTGAAGATTGGTCTATTCTTGTTGAATCTCGATAGCAGTAACACACATATTCATAATGTTGAAGCCAAAATATGCAGAGTTGATAATGAGAGTGCAACTTATTTGTGGCACTGCCGTTTAGGTCATATCGGTGTAAAGCGCATGAAGAAACTCCATTCTTATGGACTTTTGGAACCACTTGATTATGAATCACTTGGTACTTGCGAACCGTGCCTCATGGGCAAGATGACAAAAACGCCGTTCTCCGGTACTATGGAGAGAGCAACAGATTTGTTGGAAATCATACATACAGATGTATGTGGTCCGATGAATATTGAGGCTCGTGGCGGATATCGTTATTTTCTCACCTTCACAGATGATTTAAGCAGATATGGGTATATCTACTTAAAGAAACATAAGTCTGAAACATTTGAAAAGTTCAAGGAATTTCAGAGTGAAGTTGAAAATCATCGTAACAAGAAAATAAAGTTTCTATGATCTCATCATGGAGGAGAATATTCGAGTTACGAGTTTGGTGTACATTTGAAAAATTGTGGAATAGTTTCACAACTCACGCCACCCGGAACACCACAGCGTAATGGTGTGTCCGAACGTCGTAATCGTACTTTACTAGATATGGTGCGATCTATGATGTCTCTTACTAATTTACCGCTATCGTTTTGGGGACGCTCTAGAGACGGCCGCATTCACGTGAAATAGGGCACCATCAAAATCCGTTGAGACGACGCCTTATGAACTGTGGTTTGGCAATAAACCAAAGTTGTCGTTTCTAAAAGTTTGGGGCTGCGATGCTTATGTGAAAAAGCTTCAACCTGATAAGCTCGAACCCAAATCGGAGAAATGTGTTTTCATAGGATATCCAAAGGAAACTATTCGATACACCTTCTATCACATATCTGAAGGCAAGACTTTTGTTGCTAAATTCGGAAACTTTCTAGAGAAGGAGTTTCTCTCGAAAGAAGTGAGTGGGAGGAAAGTAGAACTTGACGAGGTAACTGTACCTGCTCCCTTACTGGAAAGTAGTACATCACAGAAAACTGTCCCAGTGACACCTACACCAGTTAGTGAGGAAGCTAATGATAATGATCATGAAACTTCAGATCTAGATACTACTGAACCTCATAGATCAACCAGAGTGAGATCCGCGCCAGAGTGGTACGGTAATCCTGTTCTGGAAGTCATGCTGCTAGATCATGATGAACCTACGAACTATGAAGAAGCGATGGTGAACCCAGATTCCGCAAAATGGCTTGAACCCATGAAATCTGAGATGGGATCCATGTATGAGAACAAAGTATGGACTTTGGATGACTTGCCCGATGATCGGCAAGCAATTGAGAATAAATGGATCTTCAAGAAGAAGACTGACGCTGACGGTAATGTTACTGTCTACAAAGCTCGACTTGTCGCAAAAGGTTTTCGACAAGTTCAAGGGGTTGACTACGATGAGACCTTCTCACCCGTAGTGATGCTTAAGTCTGTCCGAATCATGTTAGCAATTGCCGCATTTTATGATTATGAAATTTGGCAAATGGATGTCAAAACTGCATTCCTGAATGGATTTCTAGAAGAAGAGTTGTATATGATGCAACCAGAAGGTTTTGTCGATCCAAAGGGAGCTAACAAAGTGTGCAAGCTCCAGCGATCCATTTATGGACTGGTGCAAGCCTCTCGGAGTTGGAATAAACACTTTGATAGTGTGATCAAAGCATTTGGTTTTATACAGACTTTCGGAGAAGCCTGTATTTACAAGAAAGTGAGTGGGAGCTCTGTAGCATTTCTGATATTATATGTGGATGACATATTACTAATTGGAAATGATATAGAATTTCTGGATAGCATAAAGGGATACTTGAATAAGAGTTTTTCAATGAAAGACCTCGGTGAAGCTGCTTACATATTAGGCATAAAGATCTATAGAGATAGATCAAGACGCTTAATTGGACTTTCACAAAGCACAAACCTTGACAAGATTTTGAAGAAGTTCAAAATGGATCAAGCAAAGAAAGGATTCTTGCCTGTGTTACAAGGTGTGAAGTTGAGTAAGACTCAATGCCCGACCACCGCAGAAGATAGAGAGAATATGAAGGATGTTCCCTATGCATCAGCCATAGGATCTATCATGTATGCAATGTTGTGTACCAGACCTGATGTGTGCCTTGCTATAAGTCTAGCAGGGAGGTACCAAAGTAATCCAGGAGTGATTCACTGGACAGCGGTCAAGAACATCCTGAAATACCTGAAAAGGACTAAGGATATGTTTCTCATATATGGAGGTGACAAAGAGCTCATCGTAAAAGGTTACGTTGATGCAAGCTTTGACACTGATCCAGACGATTCTAAATCGCAAACCGGATACGTGTTTACATTAAACGGTGGAGCTGTCAGTTGGTGCAGTTCTAAACAAAGCGTCGTAGCGGGATCTACATGTGAAGCGGAGTACATAGCTGCTTCGGAAGCAGCAAACGAAGGAGTCTGGATGAAGGAGTTCATATCCGATCTAGGTGTCATACCTAGTGCATCGGGTCTAATGAAAATCTTTTGTGACAATACTGGTGCAATTGCCTTGGCAAAGGAATCCAGATTTCACAAGAGAACCAAGCACATCAAGAGACGCTTCAATTCCATCCGGGATCTAGTCCAGGTGGGAGACATAGAGATTTGCAAGATACATACGGATCTGAATGTTGCAGACCCGTTGACTAAGCCTCTTCCACGAGCAAAACATGATCAGCACCAAGGCTCCATGGGTGTTAGAATCATTACGGTGTAATCTAGATTATTGACTCTAGTGCAAGTGGGAGACTGAAGGAAATATGCCCTAGAGGCAATAATAAAGTTATTATTTATTTCCTTATAATCATGATAAAGGTTTATTATTGATGCTAGAATTGTATTAACCGGAAATATAATACATGTGTGAATACATAGACAAACAAAGTGTCACTAGTATGCCTCTACTTGACTAGCTCGTTAATCAAAGATGGTTATGTTTCCTAACCATGAACAATGAGTTGTTATTTGATTAACGGGATCACATCATTAAGAGAATGATCTGATTGACATGACCCATTCCATTAGCTTAGCACCCGATCGTTTAGTATGTTGCTATTGCTTTCTTCATGACTTATACATGTTCCTATAACTATGAGATTATGCAACTCCCGTTTACCGGAGGAACACTTTGGGTACTACCAAACGTCACAACGTAACTGGGTGATTATAAAGGAGTACTACAGGTGTCTCCAAAGGTACATGTTGGGTTGGCGTATTTCGAGATTAGGTTTTGTCACTCTGATTGTTGGAGAGGTATCTCTGGGCCCTCTTAGTAATGCACATCACATAAGCCTTGCAAGCATTGCAACTAATGAGTTAGTTGCGGGATGATGTATTACAGAACGAGTAAAGAGACTTGCCAGTAACGAGATTGAACTAGGTATTGGATACCGACGATCGAATCTCGGGCAAGTAACATACCGATGACAAAGGGAACAACGTATGTTGTTATGCGGTCTGACCGATAAAGATCTTCGTAGAATATGTAGGAGCCAATATGGGCATCCAGGTCCCGCTATTGGTTATTGACCGGAAACGTGTCTCGGTCATGTCTACATTGTTCTCGAACCCGTAGGGTCCGCACGCTTAAGGTTACGATGATAGTTATATTATGAGTTTATGCATTTTGATATGCGTAAGGTTGTTCGGAGTCCCGGATGTGATCACGAACATGCCGAGGAGTCTCGAAATGGTCGAGACATAAAGATTGATATATTGGAAGCCTATGTTTGGATATTGGAAATGTTCTGGGTGAAATCGGGATTTTACCGGAGTACCGGGAGGTTATCGGAACCTCCCGGGAGCTATATGGGCCTTAGTGGGCTTTAGTGGAAAGGAGAAAGGGGCAGCCCAAGGTGGCTGTGCGCCTCCCCCCTTCCCCTAGTCCTCTTAGGACTAGGAGAGGTGGCCGGCCCCCTCTCTCTCTTTCCCCCCTCAAGGAGTCCTATTCCAACTAGGATTGGGGGGAGGGGGGGGGGAATCCTACTCCCAGAGGGAGTAGGACTCTCCTGGCGCGCCACCCTTGGCCGGCCAGCCTCCCCCTCTAGTCCTTTATATACTGAAGCAGAGGCACCCCATAAACACACAAGTTGATCCACGTGATCTATTCCTTAGCCGTGTGCGGTGCCCCCTGCCACCATAGTCCTCGATAATACTGTAGTGGAGTTTAGGCGAAGCCCTGCTGCTGTAGTACATCAAGATCGTCACCATGCCGTCGTGCTGACGGAACTCTTCCCCGACACTTTGCTGGATCGGAGTCCGGGGATCGTCATCGAGCTGAACGTGTGCTCGAACTCGGAGGTGCCGTAGTTTCGGTGCTTGATCGGTTAGATCGTGAAGACGTACGACTACTTCCTCTACGTTGTGTTAATGCTTCCGCAGTCGGTCTGCGTGGGTACGTAGACAACACTCTCCCCTCTTGTTGCTATGCATCACATGATCTTGCGTGTGCGTAGGAAATTTTTTGAAATTACTACGAAACCCAACAGTTCCCCCCCCTAGGCGCACCCCCTGCCTCGTGGACAGCCCAGAGGTCCACCTACGTACTTCTTCCTCCCATATATACCCATATACCCTAAAAACTTCGGGGAGCACAATAGATCGGGAGTTCCGCCGCTAGAAGCCTCCGTAGCCACCGAAAACCAATCTAGACCCGTTCCGGCACCCTACCGGAGGGGGGGAATCCCTCTCCAGTGGCCATCTTCATCATCCCGGTGCTCTCCATGATGAGGAGGGAGTAGTTCTCCCTCGGGGCTAAGGGTATGTACCAGTAGCTATGTGTTTGATCTCTCTCTCTCTCTCTCTCGTGTTCTTGAGGTGATACGATATTTATGTATCGTGAGCTTTGCTATTATATTTGGATCCTATGATGTTTCTCCCCCTGTAGTCTCTTGTAATGGATTGAGTTTTCCCTTTGAAGTTATCTTATCAGATTGAGTCTTTAAGGATTTGAGAACACTTGATGTATGTCTTGCATGGGATACCCGTGGTGACAATGGGGTATTCTATTGATCCACTTGATGTATGTTTGGGTGATCAACTTGCGGGTTCCGCCCATGAACCTATGCATAGGGGTTGGCACACATTTTCGTCTTGACTCTCCGGTAGAAACTTTGGGGCACTCTTTGAAGTTCTTTGTGTTGGTTGGATAGATGAATCTGAGATTGTGTGATGCATATCGTATAATCGTACCCGCGGATACTTGAGGTGACATTGGAGTATCTAGGTGACATTAGGGTTTTGATTGATTAGTGTCTTAAGGTCTTATTCTAGTACGAACTCTAGGATAGATTGAACAGAAAGAATAGCTTCATGTTATTTTACTATAGACTCTTGAATAGATCGATCAGAAAGAATAACTTTGAGGTGGTTTTGTACCCTACCATAATCTCTTCGTTTATTCTCCGCTATTAGTGACTTTGGAGTGACTCTTTGTTGCATGTTGAGGGAAAGTTATATGATCCAATTATGTTATTATTGTTGAGAGAACTTGCACTAGTGAAAGTATGAACCCTAGGCCTTGTTTCAACGCATTGCAATACCGTTTACGCTCACTTTTATCATTAGTTACCTTGCTGTTTTTATATTTTCAGATTACAAATACCTTTATCTACTATCCATATTGCACTTGTATCACCATCTCTTCACCGAACTAGTGCACCTATACAATTTACCATTGTATTGGGTGTGTTGGGGACACAAGAGACTCCTTGTTATTTGGTTGCAGGGTTGCTTGAGAGAGATCATCTTCATCCTACACCTCCTACAGATTGGTAAACCTTAGCTCATACACTTGAGGGAAATTTGCTACTGTCCTACAACCTCTGCACTTGGAGGCCCAACAACGTCTACAAGAAGAAGGTTGTGTAGTAGACATCAATTCCCCATTCGTACTCCATGGGCGCCAAAACTACCTCTCCACCAGCCGCGAAACCCCGGTGTCCTCCGTCCGCCACCCCATCCCACCCATCAACCGCCTCCCTCCTCCATCACGCTGAAGCCGATACCCCAACGTCGTCGTCCACCGCAACCTCAACCGCAACGCCCTTCAAGGATAGTAGTTGAAGCCGAGGCCGAGCCGTCCGTACCCGAGCCAGTTCAAGCACGCCGTCCCGCGCCTCACCGCTGTCGCTCCAACTTCGCTACCATCCACCGCACCAGAGTTGTTCCTGCTACGCCGTCCTTCGCCGCCTTGGACCTGCTTCCCCTCCGCTGACATACGACCACGGCAACAAAGTCAACAATTTGGTCATGGGTTCGTCCAAGCCTGCACCCTCCTCCCAAACTTCGGTTACACCAGCAAAAAGAAGAAGATCAGCGTGACATATCGAGGCGACCACACTGGCAACCGGAAATGGTACTCTTGTTCCCTTATTCATGCAAATCTTACGGGTCTGCTTGCATGGTATTCATCACACAGAAGACACTAGTTGACCGCTTCTTCTTCATACTAGATGTTCCTAGTAACTCGCAATGCATAAGGTCCGTTGCCCCCTGGATTTCAATTCCTAGTCAGTTGATTCCCATTTAACGGAAGCATTCCCCGGCGTAACAGGCGCTAGTCTGCCTATTACGCCGGGGAAGAAGTACCTTGGTGTTTATCTTAGGAGCGTGTGGGGCCTAGAGCTGCTGGCGCCCGATCTGGAGGTCGGCCGTGATTAAAGGGATGGCCTGGGAGGACTGCCAAGCACAGCAGTGGTGTGAGGTCGAGGGGAGGGCGGGGCGGCGAAGGCAGGGGTCTAGGCTGGTGGTCGCTGGCGGTTCGAGAAAGATTGTCAACAATGACTGGCGGGAGGTAGACGAAGGCCATCTGCCCGTTCCTTATAGATCAGACGGTTCATAAAAAAATTGACTAACCTATTTATTTTGAGTCGACTGTTATCTTGATAGGACCACATGCAGTGGTGTGCTAGAGGAGTACCTGCATTTCCTGTGCTCATATATTACAAAATCATATGGAGTAGAATCTAATTTTGTTTTCCATGCAATGTTGTAGAGCTATCATATGTCTCCTGTCATTTATTTTTCAGCCACCTGCTATCTGCTACTTTTACAGTGCACTAGTTCTGCACACACTTCACCCATACTCTCACTATTGTGTTTTTATGCAAGGTATTTCAGACCCTGCTGCTATGAGAGAAGCAAAAAAGAAAAGAGAGAAGTCGCTCCAGCGTCGTACGCAGATAGGCTAGACACGTTTCAACCTTATAATAGGTGCAGTGTCAGCAGATGGAGATGGTAAACGTAGCTCTGGAGTTTATGACCTCGCTCGCAATGAACCACCATCTCAGGTGCTTGCTTTAACTTCACGGTGACATATGTGGTTGGATGTTGCATATTGTGTCTAGCTTGTATTCGAAATGCCGAAGTCAGTCTTTATTAAGATAAGGAAAGATATTTTTTACATGAACCACCATCCCGTGAGCACCAGAAGACAAATAGCTAGTCAGGGCACTGGCCGAGCCAGTGACAAGCCCATCACAGATAGCCATCACCTAGAAGCCAACTAAAAAGCCACGATGGTGGCGAAGCAGCCCGCCTCCCACTAGGCTCTCGGGTCCTAGATGATCATGCTCACCACTCCAGCCGGATTTCTAGCTTGTATTACTTCCAATTTGGTTAAATTGCATGTGCTTAGCTTACACATTATACCTTTGAATATGACATGCCTTCTTATTTTTGGTACATACTAGTACACCTGTCTAGTAACCATATTTTTACATCAAACTAATGTTCTTGTGTATCCCTCATCAATCACTTATGATGAGGCAGTCAGGCCAGTGGACTACTGTGAGTAAAGATCCTCATTTAAAGAATGCAGCGTCAGCCTCCCAACATGATTCTAAAGAAACAACAAGGCTAGATGAAGATAGTGAACGTAGCTCTGTAGTTTATTACCGCATTTCCCCTACACCAGCATCGCAGGTGCTTGCTCTAACTTGGCAGTGTGATATGTGGTTGCATGTTGCATATGGTGTCTAGATTGTAATTCTTCCAATCTGGTTAAATTGCATGTGCTATTATGCTTAGTTTATAAATTATACCTATTAATGTGACATGCTTCCTATTTTTAGTACATAGTACATCTGTCTATTAAGCATGTCCTTACATAAAACTATTGTTTTTTTGTATCCTGTATCAATCTGTATGACGAGACACCTTTAGTATATGCAGTGTGAAATTAGTTGCATCTTTCATATGATTTATAGCATGCGCTGCTTCTAATTTGTTGGAATGCCATTTATGATGGGGCGCTTTTAACTTGGCAAAGTCATATTGGTTGCATTTTTCATGTGGTGTCTAGCTTGCATTGTTTCTAATTTGTTGAAATGGTCTCTGCTTAGTTTACACAAACAGTTTTGAATATGCCATGTCGTCCTGTTTTTCGTACATATTCCATCCTAGTATCATGTGTTTGCCTTACATCAAAGTAGTGATTGTCAGTATCATGCACGAATGAGTTCTGAAGAGTGAATTTTATTGCTTTTTCTTGTCGGTTTTACTTGACAATTCAAAATCAATAAAGCGGAAGGAAGTTAGCAAGGCAGCGGATAAAGGTGCTCCTTCCAACAGATTCTACTCCTCCATCCCCCAAGATGATTTCCAAGACAACACATGCATAGACACCCAACGTAGCTGTGTTGATGATGAGCATGTCTCCCCTAGTGCAGCATCATAGGTGCTCCCTCTAACTTGGCACTGTTATATGTGGTTGCATGTTATGTATGATGTCTAGCTTGTATTTCTTCTAATTTTGTTGAATTCCATCTGCTTACTTTACACATTTTACTTGTGAATAAGACACGTGTTCCTGTTTCTAGAACATACAATATCTGTCTATCACACAATGTTCTTACATCAAAGTACTACTGTTGTGTAACCTGCAACAATCACTTATCATAAGACACATTTGACTTGGGAGTGTGATATAGGTTACATTTCGCATTCTTTTCTAGCTTGTACTACTTCTAATTTGTTGAAATGGCACTTATGACGAGACATTTTTTAACTTGGTAGAGTGATATTCGTTGCATCTTTCATATGGTGTCTAGCTTTCATTGCTTCTAATTTATTGAAATGCCTTCTCCTTAGTTTGTAATCATAAGTTGTGAATATGCAATGTTGTGAATATGCAATGGCACTAATGATGAGAGACCTTTAACTTGGTAGTGTGATGTTGTTTGCATCTTGCATATGATTTATTTCTTGTACTACTTCACATTTGTTTAAACGCCATTTATGATGAGACATTGTTAACTTGGCAGAGCGATATTTCTAGCATCTTTCATATGGTGTCTACCTTCCATTGCATTGCTTCTAATTTAGTGAAATGTCTTCTGCTTAGTTTACACATCATAGTTCTGGTTATCTCATGTCGTCCTGTTTTTTGTACATATTACATCCTCCTATCATGTGGTTGTCTAACATCAAAGTTCAGTTCGTCTGTATCACGCATCAATTTGTTCTGAAGAACTAAAATGTTATTTATTTTTCTTGTCGGCTTGACTTAACATGGCATAGAGAAAGAGGAAGCAACACAGATTGACATGGAACGGGAAGTGGAAGAATCCTGCAGATTCTGCTGGTACTGATGCTGCAATACAAGGTCAAAGTCCAGCGGAAGATTGTACAAACAGGGTATCTGTAGCGACCCAACCTCAGACGGTCAAGTCTCTGTGCTTCGGTATCATCCCTGGATCGGTAATGCTGACACACACAGTACTTCGAAGGATTTATAGCAAAGTAGCAATCACATACTTATTACATCAAATGTCTCCAAAAGAGAACTTAATACAATAAGTATGGCTTAAGGCCATCTAATTAAGATAACATCGGAAGGCTTGGAAGATAAAGTGAGTCCATCAACTCCAACGGCATAGCTGAGTGCATGACAAATGACCTACGTCATCTTACTCGTCGTCTGAAAAGTCTGCAACATGATACGTTGCAGCTCGAAAACGGGTCAGCACATGGAATATGCTGGCAAAATAACACAAGAGAGCAATGAACAGATAAAAGCTATCACTACATGCATATATGGCTGGTGGAGGCTCTATGGTTTATATTGTCTTATGAAAAGCCAATTTTTCCTTACAAAAAAGGAATATATTTTATTTAACTATCATGGTAGTTGAAACATCATTGAGAAGGTTCCTCCAACTCAATCCCAATTAAAGTAGTCATTAACATCCCAACAAATTAGTTTAGAGTGATGAGATCAAATCAATAATTCAAGTACCAGATACTCAAGATGTCCATAACCGGGGACACAGCTAACCATGATTAGTTTATACACTCTGGAGAGGTTTGCACACTTTTCCCCACAAGACTCGATCTCCTCCATTGGATTTCTCGCACTACAGGGTGTTTGAGAAACGGATAACCGAGACACATTCTTTCAGAAGCATTAACTCTTTACTCTGGGTGGACCATTACACCTACTTTCCCCTACATCTGCTAGCCCGCCACTGAAAGAGGTCACACAACATACTCAACTATGCTAGAGACCATAATGGCTTGTGGCTGCACACGGAAGTTTCTAGCATGAATAATCCTATGATCCCTTTGAGCTTGGGTGGCGGACCTTAGGATGATCACACGGGTACTCCGGGATATCTTTGGACAACACTGGATTCTCCAGGCACCCACAAGCAATCCACCCAGATGTGTATTAAAGTTGACACCTTAATTTGAACCATTAATTAAAAACTCACAACTGTCATGGATACTCTCCAACACAAACCACGTCTACGAGCATAGCATGGCAATAAAAGCGAAACGTAGAAGTAACTCAGAGGGTTTGATAATAAAACAGGTAATAGGTTCTACCTCATCATCTACTTCCCAAACCCACATGTTAAGAGATCCTACTCATGCAATGTGTGAGGGTTGAAACTAATGCATAAAAACTGGGTGATAAAGGGGTATGATCAAAGTGTTACTTGCCTTGCTGATGATCCGCAAAACCTAGAGACTCGTAGTAGCACGCTTTGCACTCCGGGTGTTCTATCGCAAACAAACAATAGCATACATAAGCAATCAAGAAAATATGCACGAGGAACACTCAAATAAGAAGATCTAACAAGAAATTTCAACTGAAGAACTCCGGTTTGCAAAAAGAATCAAATCAAACGGAGGAACGAAACTCAAACTACGAAAGAAACAAGATCCGATTACTAATCTGGACTAAAGTCAAATTTTATAGTAACAAAATCTTGTTCAAGTTGGTTAAATGGAAAGAGGGCTTCGAGACGAAGATCTAGGCGCTTGTTTCACCTGATTCGGATAAACGAGCGAAAAGATATAATAGATCGAAAATTAGGGCAGCAATCACGATCGAAAATAATCGCGGAAAAACCCTGGAAAAAGAAAACTGACGAACAGGCTAACAAACGAACGTTCGCTGTCTGCGACTAACGGATGAACAACGTTCGTTAAAATGAACGTACGGACGAACGTCCGTGATTTAACTAAACCGAGAAAAACCGAAAAACCGATCTAGGAAAAAAATGAACTAGGGTTTCAAAAAAAACCAAACGGTTTTCTCACGAAAACCGACGGCGGCGGCTACCTCGGTGAGGTCGACAGCATGCGGTGGCAGCGGGACGGCGACGTGCGGCCGCGCGGCGCTGTGGCGGAGGGTGGCGCGGCGGATCGGGTGATGCGGCGGCGGCAAGGTGCGGCGGTGGTGGCGCGGCGGATCGGGCGGCGTGGGCGGCGGCTTAGGGTTAGGGCAGGGGCGCGGCTCGGCTTATAAGGCCGGCCGGGTCGAGTGTCTAGGTCGGACACGGCCCGGTATGTCGGTTACCTTTTTTTTAAAATAAATCATGCCGCGGAAAAACAAATCAAAGAAATACTAAACAGACTCCAGAAATCCTGAAATGAATTTTCACGGTGCTCTAATAATATTGCAGACAAAGTGAACATTTATTTAGACCTCTAATGCAATTTTGAAAAACACATTTTTTCCTAATTCAAATAAAATCGCAATAAAATCCAAATAAAATAACTTATTTGATTTTAATATTTTTCCTCTAATATTTCATTTATTTTGGAGAAGTCATATTATCTCCTCTCGTATATTTTATTATGAAATATTTTTGGAGGGGAAAAATAATCAAAACCAAATGATCCTCTTTTCAAAATTTGAGAAAACTCAAATATGAAAATAACGAAATCCCCAAGTCTCTCCGTGGGTCCTTGAGTTGCTTAGAATTTCGAGGATTGCAAACAAAAATGCAATAAAATATGATATGCATGAATGACCTATGTATAACATTCCAAATTGAAAATTTGGGATGTTATAAACCTACCTCCCTTAAGATGAATCTCGTCCTTGAGATTCTGGTTGGCTAGAAAATAGGTGTGGGTGGTCCTTGGGTAGATCATCCTCTCGTTCCCAGGTGGCTTCATCCTCGGTATGGTGACTCCACTGAACTTTGCAAAACTTGATAACCTTGCTGTGAGTAACTCGGCTGGGAAACTCAAGAATCATGATTGATTTCTCCCCATATGTCAAATCACTATCCAACTAAATTGCTTCCAGGGGCACCGTATCTCTCAGAGGGATATCAGCCATCTCAGCATGGCACTTCTTCAACTGGGAAACGTGAAACACATCATGTACTGCTGACAATCCTTCGGGTAATTCCAGCTTGTAGGCAACCTCTCCCATGCGTTCCAAAACACGGCACGGCCCTACAAATCTCGGGGCTAACTTTCCCTTAACTCCAAAACGTTTAACTCCTTGTAGAGGTGACACTCGCAGATATGCTTTGTCCCCGATTTCATAGACTACCTCCTTACGTTTTGAATCTGCATAACTCTTCTGTCGGGACTGAGTTACCTTCAGTCTATCTCGTATCAGCTTAACCTTCTCTTCGGTCTCCTTAATCAAATCTGGTCCAAACAACTAACGGTCTCCAACTTCATCCCACATTAACGGTGTCCTGCACCTTCGTCCATACAGGGCTTCGAATGGTGCCATCTTCAGACTGGCCTGGTAGCCATTGTTGTAGAAGAACTCCGCGTAGGGCAAGTTGTCATCCCAGCTAGATCCATAATCTAGCGCACAAGCTCTCAACATGTCCTCCAGAACCTGATTTAGTCTCTCGGTCTGTCCATCTATCTGCGGATGAAATGCGGTACTAAACTCTAACCTGGTTCCCAAAGTTTGGTGCAGCTGGTGCCAAAACTTTGAGGTAAACTGCGTTCCTCTATCTGATACGATGGTCCTCGGAACTCCATGCAGACATACGATCCTGGTCATATATATCTTGGCTAACTTCGCACTTGTATATGTGGTTTTCACTGTGATAAAGTGAGCTACATTGGTCAAGCGGTCCACTACTACCCAACCGGGTCCTGGGTAATCCGGTGATGAAATCCATGCCAAGCTTATCCCACTTCCATTCAGGTATCGACATAGACTGTAATAATCCTGCTGGCTTCTGATGTTCTGCCTTCACTCTCTGACATACATCACATACGACTACATACTCAGCAATATCCTTCTTCATTCCAGTCCACCAGAAACGCTCCTTAAAATCCAAATACATCTTGGTGTTTCTGGGGTGTATCAAGTTTGGCGAGTCATGAGCTTCTTGTAATATCAACTTCCTGATCTCTGCATTATTGGGCACAAATATACGGTCCTCAAACCACAGGGTGTCGTGCTCATCCTCACGAAAACCTTTGGCTTTGCCTTCAGCCATCTTCTCCTTTATCTCGGCAATTTCTTTGTCATCCTTCTGAGTTTCTCGAATCTTTCCCAATAATGTTGACTGAACTTCCATGGTTGTAACAAAACCTCTAGGAAATATCTCCAAATGAAGCTCCCTCAGATCTTCTACTAACTACCTTGGCAATCCTTTACTTCAGAAGGTATTGGCATAACTCTTCCGGCTCAAAGCGTCTGCTACGACATTGTCCTTGCCTGGATGATAGTGCAACTTCATATCGTAATCCTTGATAAGCTCCAATCATCTCCTTTGCCTAAGATTCAACTCCTTCTATGCGAAAATGTACTTCAAACTCTTATGATCCATGTACACATCACAATGGTTCCCAATAAGAAAATGTCTCCAGGTCTTGAGTGCATGCACTACCGCTGCCAACTCCAAGTCATGTGTGGCATAATTTAACTCATGCGGTCGAAGTTGTCGTGAGGCATACGAAACAACTCTTCCGTCTTGCATAAGTACTCCTCCAAGTCCTAAGCGAGAGGCGTCACAATACACTTGGAAATCCTTGCGTATATCCGGCAGAATCAGCACTGGGGCTGTAGTCAACCGTTTCTTCAACTCCTAGAAACTTTCTTCGCATTCTTCAGTCCAATGGAACTTCGTGTCCTTCTTCAACAACATCGTCATAGGTTTTGCAATCTTAGTGAAGTTTTCAATGAATCTCTGATAGTATCCCGCGAGTCCAAGAAAACTGCAGATGTCTCCAACTGAGGTGGGTGCCAACCACTCAGTGACTGATTAAACCTTGGTAGGGTCCACTGCTATACCTTCTCCTGATATAACATGTCCAAGAAATCCAACTTCCTTAAATCAAAACTCACATTTGCTAAACTTGGCATATAACTGATGTTCCCTGAGTTTCTCAAGAACCAAACACAAATGCTCCTTGTGTTCCTCTTCATCCTTTGAGTATACCAAGATATCATCAATGAACACCACAACAAACTTATCCAAGAATTCCATGAACACCTTATTCATCATACTCATGAAATAGGCAGGGGCGTTAGTCAATCCAAATGACGTAACCGTATACTCATATAGCCCATGCCTTGTGGTGAAAGTTGTCTTAGGTATATCCTTTTCTCGAATCTTCAGCTGGTGGTATCCTGATCGTAGGTCGATCTTCGAAAACACTTTAGCTCCTTGCAGCTAGTCAAACAAATCATTGATCATCGGCATTGGGTACTTATTTTTGATCATCACTTCATTCAATACCCGATAATCAACAACCATCCTCAGAGATTTATCCTTCTTCTCAACCAAGAGCACTGGGGCTCCCCATGGTGATGAACTTCGTCGAATGTAACCTTTCTCCAATAACTCCTTAATCTGTTTCTTAATCTCCTCTAGATCATTTGCGGGCATCCGGTATGGTCTCTTCGATATCGGTCCGGTGCCTGGAAATAACTCTATCAAAAACTCAATGTCTCGATCCGGGGGCATGCGTGGTAATTCCTCTGGGAATACATCTGGGTAATCCTTCACTACAGGCACTTCTTCTTGAAAAACTCCCATGAGAGAATTTACGTGGGTACTCTTAGGAGTATGCCGAGATACATACTTGATCCTTTTTCCCTCCAGGGTGGTGAGTAAAATTGACTTACTGGCACAATCGATGTTTCCTCCATACATCAATACCCAATCCATACCGAGTATCACATCCAATCCTTGGGATTCCAAAATTATCAAGTCTGAGGGGAAAACATGCCTCCCTATGGTTAATGGCATCTGGAAACATCCCTGACTAGCCATATACTCCGCTCCTGGTGAGCTTACTAACATGGTTGTCCTAAGTACCTTGGTGGGCAACTTATATTTATCCATGAATCCCCTTGAAATGTATGAATGCAATGCACCTGTATCAAAAAGAACTATTGCGGTAAATGACTTAACCAGAAACTTACCGATAACTGCATCAGGCTGCTCTTCAACCTCCTCCACGTTCACGTGGTTCACTTGTCCCTTGTTGAATGGGTTGGGCTTCTTCCCAGAGTTTCCATTGCCATTCCCATTCTTTGCTTCAGAACACTTGATGGCGTAGTGTCCAGTCTTCCCGCACTTGAAACAAGTAATGTGACTCAGGTCCTTCTTGGCGGGTGTTGCTGGATTAGAGCAGTTCTGATTGCTGCCTGCTCCATTCCCATTTCCATTCCTAGGGCCATGATGGTTATGCGGAATTCCTCCATTATGGTTATGGCCTCCATGGTTATGGGTAAATCCTCCCGGGTTCGGGGTGAGACGGGGTTTCTGCTGAGCTCCTGAATTGTACCTCCCTTGTCCACACTTCCTCTTGCGGCTCTCAATCTGTTGCTGCTTCCCTTCAATCATAAGAGCCTTATCTACCAACTCCTGGTAGTTGTTGAATGTTTCCACCATCAACTACATGTTCATCTCATCATTCAACCCTTCCATAAACTTCTCCTGCTTCGCGGCATCCGTGGCCACATCATCTGGGGCATAACGAGATAACTTACTAAACTCCTCCATGTACTATCCTACAATACGATTCCCCTGGCGTAAGTTGCAAAACTCACGCTTCTTCATGCTCATAGCTCCAGTTGAGACATGGGCTATGCAGAAAGCTTGTTGATACTGCTCCCAAGTGACATTGGCTATGGGAAAGGTGGCTGTGTAATTCTCCCACCATACGGCTGCGGGTCCATCCAATTGGTGTGCGGCAAAACACACCTTCTCAGCATCAGTGCAACCGACAGTGGTTAACTCCCTTCCAATCCTACGTAGCCAGTCATCAGCAACTATGAGCTCAGTGCTACTGGAAAACACCGGTGGCTGTAACCTCAGAAAATAGGCTAAGTTGTCAACTGGAGGTGGTGGCGGTGGGTTGTTGTTATTGTTGTTGTTGTTGTTGTTGTTGTTGCCCTGATTCTGACTAGCAACTGCATCAGTGTATTCTGCTGCTGGATCAACTGAGTGAGCTCCGGTGGGAAAGCAAATTTGGGGCCATGTCTCGGAGGCATCTGATGGGCTTAGAGGGGAGAGATTATAATAGAATGAGGTCTAATGAGAAAGCAGTACCCATATGCACATGAGACAAACACAATCATATCATATCACTCAATCAATCAAGCAAGGGCATGCAATCGATCTAACTATCGTTACAGTGCTCGGACTATTCTATATACATGGGGGAACACTACTGATCATATGGTGGTCTACTAGAATTTTTGATCGTTGGAAGACTCCATGATATCCGCTCCAGCTTCGTCTTCATAGTCATCATCACTACCATCAGGGTCGGAGTCGGTGTCGTCGATGATGATGTAGTCTTCAGAATGAATCTCCTTAGGTTTGTCATCTTCTCCTCCTGGTGCGGGGTTTCCCATGAAAACTCCTGGCTTCCTTGTCAGGTCGTCATTCATCTCCACAAGTACTGTCATTTCCACCTCATATCCATCGTGTGTAGACTTAAGCTCCTCTTCTAGCTCTGTGATCCTGGTCATCGCCTTCTTCAAATCTATCATGCTTGCGCACATCTGGTTCTCCTGGCGACGAATGTGATGGTTTAACTCTTGGATGAATGATGCAATGGACATGTCCTTCCTGGTGCTGATCATCTCCCATTGTTCATCTCGACGCCCACATATCTGGTAGATAGTGTCCTTAAGCTCCTTGTGGTAAACTTCGCCGATACGTCCTATGGCAATATGGGCTGCCATGCTCTTGCCTAGACTCCAGGTTGGGGCGTCAAAGGAAAACTCTATGGGTTCAGTGACTGGCGTGAATGTCCTTCCTAGAACTTGAACTTGAATCAACCAACATTCCTCTTCTGGTAAAGTGGCAGTGTAGGTCCCGGTGAAGCTTGGTATTCCGATGTTCAGGTACCTGGTGACTTCCTTCAAGTATCATCCAAACGGGGTGTCTTCATCCGGCTGTGTAAACTTGTTCCTTGCGTCCGCCATCCTAAAGAGTAGAAAATGGAGAGGAGTAAGAAATGAGTAGAGGTCGTGTCCTACATTCAATGTGTGCTCTGATACCATCTTGTAGCGACCCAACCTCAGACGGTCAAGTCTCTGTGCTTCAGTGTTATCCCTGGATCGATAATGCTGACACACACACTACTTCGAAGGATTTATAACAGAGTAGCAATCACACACTTATTACATCGAATGTCTCCAAAAGAGAACTTAATACAATAAATATGGCTTAAGGCCATCTAATGAAGATAACAGTGGAAGGCTTGGAAGATAAAGTGAGTCCATCAACTCCAATGGCATAGCTGAGTGCATGACAAACGACCTACGGCATCTTACTCGTCGTCTGAAAAGTCTACAACATGATACGTTGCAGCCCGAAAATGGGCCAGCACATGGAATATGCTGGCAAAATAACACAAGAGAGCAATGAACAGATAAAAGCTATCACTACATGCATATATGGCTGGTGGAGGCTCTATGGTTTGTATTGTTTTGCGAAAAGCCAATTTTTTGCTACAACAAAGGAATATATTTTATTTAACTATCATGGTAGTTGAAACATCATTGAGAAGGTTCCTCTAACTCAATCCAAATTAAAGTAGTCATTAACATCCCAACAAATTAGTTTAGAGTGATGAGATCAAATCAATAATTCAAGTACCAGATACTCAAGATGTCCATAACCAGGGACACGGCTAACCATGATTAGTTTATACACTCTGTAGAGGTTTGCGCACTTTTCCCCACAAGACTCGATCTCCTCCGTTGGATTTCTCGCACTACAGGGTGTTTGAGAAACGGATGACCGAGACATAGTCTTTCAGAAGCATTAACTCTTTACTCTGGGTGGACCATTACACCTACTTTCCCCCACATCTGCTAGCCCACCACTGAAAGAGGTCACACAACATACTCAACTATGCCAGAGCCCATAATGCACTACAAAAAAAGCACTTCCGTGATGATATGTGTTTGTCATAGTAGGTCACGTTTTCTGTCATGCCTGCACATCCATGACAAATTTATGACAGAATCAAGATAATCATACATGTGCTGTCATAGAAGTGTTCCATGACATTACCAAAATTATCATCACGGAAGTGTCCACTTCCATGACGATAAATCGCGCGTCACAGAAGTGCTTTCGTCAAGGGTGACCGACACGTGGCATCCACCGTAACTGAACGCCGTTAAGCTATCGGGTCCGGTTTTGGATCCGATAACCCGTTAACAGCCCCGACCAATGGGGATTTTCCACGTGTAAAATCATCATTGGCTGGAGGAAACACGTGTCGGCTCACCGTTGGGATAGATGCCATCCACTCATTGGACCCAAAGCGCCTATGATACATCGACACATGGCACGACCCAATAGGGGCCCATTCCCGTGAAAAGGCCGACCCGTTTGACTTAGTAAAAAGGTGGCGGGCCGGCCCACGGCAAGCCTGTTAATGGCTTGTTCGCATATAGCCCATTTACAGCCCGCTAACCCAGGGCCCGTTTACGGCCTACCCGAATTAGGCCCAGTAGCATCATCTGGGCCGTCCAATATAATTCCAGCCTGTTTTAACTTCCGGCCCATGTATGGACCATGACATCTTTTGGCCCATATGAGGCCCTTAGTAACCCTCGGCCCATTAATGGCACATGGTAAAACTGGCCCGTAATGAACAGTGTATCACTTTATACGCATTAACGGCCCATTATTCTGTTGGGTCGTTTCCAGCCCACGTTATCTTTCGGCCTTCTTAGGGCCCATTTATTCTTGGGCTCATTTCCAGCATTCGGTTACTTACGGCCTGTTACTGTCATTTTCTGCTTGTGGGCCAAATTCAGCCCGTGCTTACAGTCAGCCCGTTTGTGGTCCGTTAATACGTTGGGCCGTTTTCATAGCGTCATCAAATACGGCCGATTAACAACGGTCCATTATGGTCGGCCCATGAACGGACGATTCCAACTCTAGCCCATTTACGGCCATAAAGCGGTATGTTATCGGCCCATGTTTCGGCAATTGATCATACGCCCGTATAAGGCCCATTGATGATACGGCCCGTAGAAGGCCCATTGATGATACGGCCCGTAAAAGGCCCATTGTTTCTATGCCCCGTAGAAGGCCCATTGTTTCTACGGCCCGTAGAAGGCCCAGTGTCAGTACAGTAAATATGTAGCCCATGGTTATTGTGGCCTAGTTTTAAAAAAATAGGTTATTGCGGCCACTAGCAAACCGCGGAAAAAGAACAACACTGACTACAAGCAAACAAATAAACAAGACAACAAGGAAATAAATAAGCAAGCAACTTACGCTAGGCTATCACGGCTATTACACATATTACATCCACTGGGCATCAAAGTTCGCCACCAGTGCAAATATAGGGAACAAAGCAGCATATCATATACATTGGTTGTCAAAGTTGGCGACCAGTGCAAATAAACGCCGCAGCAAAACAAGTCCAGAACTGAAACCACTTCAGAAGATCTCAAGAAACAATATCCTGGGCACCCATAATGCTGGCAAGATGCTTAGCAAGCTTATTAACTTTCTCTTGTTTGGCGCTTAAATCCTGCAGCGCTTGCTGTTGCACCAGAAAGTATGCATCTGAATTCTGAAGGGACTTCCTCAGTCCTTCAGCTTCCTGTCGCAACACATCTGATCGATGTCTTTCAACTTGAAGCTGAGACTCAAGAAGATGAACTGATTCAGGCAGCGAGTTCAAAGAGCTTGTGCCAGCAGTAGTGGCCAGTAACTCAAACACTACATCAAGACAAGACTTCTGGGTTCTCTCACTGTCGTCAAGGTAGTTTTTATCAGCTTTCTTGGAGACCAACAGGGATGTCTCACTATCTTGAACCTTATCTGCATTACTTCCTTCACCATTGCATAACAGGGTATTGTTCTCCAATATTTTGTCCGCATTCTAAAAGAAACAAGCAGACACGTCACAAGTTTACCATGTTGTATATGAAACTCATTTTGGTAAATCAGTTCAGTAGTAAAGTGCATAGGATAACAACATGAAACAAACATATATCTGTGTACCATGGTCACTTTATGGTCTATATCATTCTAGTTTTTGTTCCCAAATCAAGATAGAGACATAGTTCAAATAATATTTGTTCAAGACAAATCAGAATAGACAGAATATAAGTGTGGGAAACTATAGAGACACTTGTAATGTGCATGGCATGAGAACATAATTATTTATTCAATTGAAACTGAAATCAATATAGAGCAAGTTACAACAGCAAACCAGTTGAAGAAACAAGTTTAAAACATACATGTTGCGCCATTGGAGTTTCAATTACATCCTTCAAATTTGAAAATAGTTGGTCTGAATAAATACAGTGATGCAAGAGCAAAGGAGTATGAACCTGAAAGTGCAACTATCCCTGGGTGGTTTTGGTAATTCCTAACAACATATAACTCATTGAGCTAATGATACTTAAAGATAAACATTTCAGGAAAGCTCAATGATTGGCATGGCATGGATGAGAAAAGTGGATCCCTCAAAATGCTAAGGACAAAGAATTGGCTCAAGCTCAAAGCTCAGGACTCTACATCTTTTCATTTTAAGTGATCCAAGATCACATTGAGTCCGTAGGAAAAGCCAATACTATTAAGAGGGGATGAGGTGTTGCCTAATGTCTTGCTTGCTCAAAGTGCTTAGTGATATGCTCCAAAAGCCCTCAACTACTTCCTCACATCCACATATGTCCCAAACCAAAAGTCAAACTCGGCCCCACCGAAACTTTCTATCAGGCGCCACCGAGTTCAGTTGACATAGCCACTGCCAGAAACCCTAGTCTTTTCGGTCTCACCGATAGGGATCTCGGTCTCACCGAGATGGGATTGTAATCACTCTATTTCCCTTCGTAACGTTTCAGTAAAACCGAGATGAGTGATCGGTCCCACCGAGATTGCAATGCAAACTCTCTATTTCCCTTTCGTAACACTTCGGTCCAACCAAGATGAGCAAATCGGTCCCACCGAGTTTGCCTGACCAACTCTCTATTAGTCCATTACCAAAATCGGTCTCATCGAGATTACGTTATGCCCTAACCCTAACAGAATCGGTCCCATCAAGTTGACATGTCGGTCCCACCGAGAATCCTAACATTCACATTTTAAACTAAATCGGTCTGACCGAGTTTCATGATTTAGTCCCACCGAGTTTGGTGATTTGTGTGTAACGGTTAGATTTTGTGTGGAGGCTATTTATACCCCTCCACCCACTCTTCATTCATGGAGAGAGCCATCAGAATATGCCTACACTTCCAACATACATTTTCTGAGAGAGAACCACCTACACTTGTGTTGAGGTCGAGATATTCCACTCCAACCACATAAATCTTGATCTCTAGCCTTCCCCAAGTTGATTTCCACTCAAATCATCTTTCCACCAAATCCAAATTCTGTGAGAGAGAGTTGAGTGTTGGGGAGTGTCGGTGTCAAAACCGGCGGATCTCGGGTAGGGGGTCCCGAACTGTGCGTCTAGGCCGGATGGTAAGAGGAGGCAAGGGACACGGAGTTTTACCCAGGTTCGGGCCCTCTTGATGGAGGTAAAACCCTACGTCCTGCTTGATTAATATCGAAAATATGGGTGTTACAAGAGTAGATCTACCACGAGATCAGAGAGGCTAAACCCTAGAAGCTAGCCTATGGTATGATTGTATGTTGTGATTGTTGTCCTACGGACTAAAACCCTCCGGTTTAGGGTTACACAAGGTCGGTTCCAAAGGAGGAGATATCCATATACGTATTGCCTAGCTTGCCTTCCACGCCAAGTAGATTCCCATCCGGACACGAGACGAAGTCTTTAATCTTGTATCTTCATAGTCTAATAGTCCAGCCAACGGAGATAGTCTGGCTGTCCGGAGACCCCCTAATCCAGGACTCCCACAGTAGCCCCTGAACCAGGCTTCAATGACGATGAGTCCGGCGCGCAGTTGTCTTCGGCATTGCAAGGCAGGTTCCTTGTCCGAATACATGACAGAAGAAGTTGAATACGAGGATAGTGTCCGACCCTGCAAAATAAGTCCCACATTTCACCGTAGAGAGAATAATGTTTTTTCGCAGATCTAATCCGTTAGCTTGTTTTGGCAACACGACGCTATGTCATGGCCCGGTGATTATTCGAACTGTTTCTCTTAACCAGCTCCACACATAACGCGAGGCGGTTTCTTGACACGTCTTGCCGAAGCGGAGATCGTGTTCCCCTAATTATGAGATTCTCGTTAATGCGGTTCATGGGTAACCCAACCATGTCTAGGACTCCTAGATTATAGGTAAGTCCTAAACGGCTATGGAGAGGACGCTTGATATTCACCCTCTTTATAAGGGGACAAGGTTTTCGCTTTTTCCCTCCCGTGCTCAATCAAACCCTTCCCCCGCCTCGAGTTCTAACACCCAAAGCCTAGGTCAGGTGCTCCGGATCTTCAACCATGTCCGGATCCAGCCTTCAAGGTCGATGGACGCCCTCCTCCGTTACGGAAGAGGACATCAAGAAGTTGAGGGAGGCCAGATATCTAACCGCCGAGTTGTCACATCGGCTGCCTGCTCGAGGGCAAGTCATCCCTACTCCCGAACCCAACGAGAACGTTGTGTTCATCTCCCACTTCCTCCGAGGTCTAGGCCTCACTCTGGATCCTTTCGTCAGGGGCTTGATGTTCTATAACGGGTTAGATTTCCACGATCTAGCCCCGGACTCCTTTCTCCACATCACAACATTTATTGTCGTGTGTGAGGCCTTCCTCCATGCTACCCCTCACTTTGTCCTGTGGCTCAAGACCTTTGAAGTAAAGCCGAAGATGATAGAGGGGAAATAAGCCGCGTGCGGAGGTGCATCAATAGGCAAGATGGCAGGAGCTCCATGGCCGAGATGTTCCTTTCCAGAGGTGCCCGAATTATGGCAATGAGAGTGGTTTTATGTCACGGCTCCCAGAAGTGCCAAGTTGGCGGGTACCCCCGCTTTCCGCATGGGCCCCCCACCACAACTGATGTCATGGATCAGCAGGGGTCTGAGCTGGGGTCCAGTCAAGGACGTGCCTATGCTGCAAAGCCGCATCCGAGATCTCTTCGAGGGAGATTTCAATTTGGTTGCGGTAATACAAGTTATGCTGGTTCGCCAAGTCCAGCCTTGCAAACACCGGCCCCTGCGCTTGTGGGAGTTCAACCCAGAGGGACCACATGCCATTCAAGGTTTCCTCGTCCTAACGCACGAGGAGATGTACAAGTCATTCTTCGGACCTCAAGTGGAATGTCCGGATATCACCGAGGACGTGGGCCTAAGCAGTAACCGCGCCACCGAACAAGTAAGAAATCCTCTAGACGAACACACTGTCTTTTATTCGAGGTTATTTTTGAGAGTTCACCTTTTGACCAGGACTGGCTAACGAAGGCGAAGATGATTCGGTGTTTGTCCCCCCTCCCTGAGGGTTTGGAAAATCCGGTATTGGAGAAGACGCTCGAAATCGCACCTTGCCCGGAGCCCTTGAAGGAAGATACCGAGGGGGATAATACGGGCGAACGCGGGCCGCCATCGCTACCCGTTCCGACTGAGGGAACGAGCGTTTCCACGAAGGAGGACGACTGGGGGAGGAAAAGGACTGCTTTTGAGGATCCGGAAGCCGAAGCCTCCAAACGGGAGAAGAAGTCTCCCACAGAGGGTCCTGCCTCGGAGGGTGCTTTTGCCGCACAAAGTCCGCTAGGGGATCAGCCCTCCAACGAGTCGTAAGTGATCCAAAATATTTTAATAGTAAGAGTATGCTATCTTTTTCCTCTGAGAAAACAACCACCGCATATATCTTGCAATTCGGGCCTCAGACCCTCTCAAATGAGTTCGTCTTCAGGGGATCTTCTTCCGGAGATGATGGAGAGCGAAACGCCTCCCCCGGACTCCTCCGCTCCAGAAGCGGGCGACCCCGAAGTGTCGTCGCGGAGGGCCTCTCCGGATCCGGTGAGGCCAAAAAATAGTTCCGTAGACCCTAGAAGTCCCCAGTGTCCGGCTCATGAAGAGAGCATACGAAAGAGTCCGGCACCGCCTGGTGTGTGGTCGGACGTTCTGAGGGAGTTGGTGGGGCGAGCGGCCATCTCAGAAGAGCACCGTATGTTGATGGGTACGATGATGGAGAGAATCTCGTCCGCTGAAAGCGGATTACATGAAGCCTTTATGAGTCTACTAACAGGCTTTGAGGTATGTGAGATAATATGTGATAGTACTGCACATGTTAGGTGTGCCCGGTGTAGATAGTAGCCCCTGAGACTCTGGTTGTCGTCGAGACCGGCGGCGAATAGAGGATCGTACTCCCAGGCAATAACCAGACTGCCTCTATGTGTAGGTGGTGGAAGCTCTGGTGGCTAGCCGGACTAATGAGTTTGCCCAATTAAAACGGCAACTGGATGCGGCAGACTCCGACATCGAGCTTGTTAACAAGAGGCTTGACGAGGCACAGGGTAAGTGTTATCGTCCAGTGAATGCCACATAGTAAGAGCAGCATAATGCCAGTATCTTTAATATGTTGTGACTGCAGATGGAGCTGCCACCGTGGAAGCCTTGCGGGCGGAACTTGCCCGAGCCAAGGAACAAGCGAGGATTAGTAATGCGGCTGCTTTGAAGGCAGCCGAAGAGCTGAAAGCCAAGAAGGCCGCACATCGCGGGAGCCAGGAGAAGATGGCCAAGATGGCCGTAGAGTTAAAATACACTGCCGACCGTTGCCAGGTCCTTGAGAAAGAAAATCGAGCGAAGGCAACGGACCTTGAGAAGGCCGCGACGGCAGACAAAGACACCTGTTCTGCTATGAGGGCGAAGAAGGAGGAGCTGCGGGAAGCCGGGGATATTATGGCTGGGAAACCCTTCATGTTATGGAGGAAGTTCGGAGATCCATGGTATGCCCCTATGGATCGGCTGTGGAGCTCGGCAGATGCGTATATGGATTTGGCGGCAAGTGTTGCCGATGCGCCCAAGTACTTCCAAGGTCAGACAGATTGTGAAGTGGACAAGCTGTTCTGGACGCAATTCCATGTTCTAGAGCGTCCGCTTTCCTTGACTGACCAGCTAGCCGAATGGGCCGAACTGAATAGGTTGTCCAGACTCGCCATGAGGTCTGTTGTGGATTAGCTATGGCCGGAAGGGCCTAAGCCGAACAACTATTTCAGCTTAGTGCAGCAGTTCCTTGATGCGGTGCCGCGTATTAATGCAATGAAGAGGTCGGCGTGAATAGAAGGCTCGTGGATGGCCCTTGCCCGTGTTAAAGCATACTGGGCGGAGATGGACGCTACCACTGTTGCAATGCAGGGTTCGGCCATAGGCCGTGTGGCTGTCGAACACTATTTCGAGGAAGTTCTCGAGGGTGCTCGTTTAATAGAGGCCCAGGGCTCAAAAAATATTATGTTTGAGTGATATGTATTCTCATTGAAAACATAATGCTTTTATGAAGTTCTTATAAGGCTAGGTTTATACTTTTGCCTGAAAGTAGTATGATACCTCCTGTGTGGCCGTTTATATATACATGTGTATAACCTGAAAGATTGCAGCCGTCAGCTTCAACCCCCACAC
Organism: Triticum dicoccoides; assembly: GCF_002162155.2. Lineage (NCBI taxonomy): Eukaryota > Viridiplantae > Streptophyta > Magnoliopsida > Poales > Poaceae > Triticum > Triticum dicoccoides. Next base: position 454,523,013 of record NC_041390.1, on the reverse strand, counting down.
ATATAATGCGGAGGTGCTCGCAAAAAACGCGTGTTCACACTTAACCCAATGTCTTGGTCCTGATAAGGAGGTGATAGCGCAGCGAGCGAGGCAACCGGACTATAATGCTTAAACACTTTCACTTAGCCATAGGAGTTTGATAGTGGGGCTACTAGATAGCCCCTGGTGGCTCCGCACTCTCCCGATCGCGGGGTGCATATACGCCTGGCCGGAAAATGGCCCTTCGTTAAGGCGGAGGAATTCTAGCATTCCGATAGGTCATCGAGTGGTTGACCAGTCTCACGCTATATCATGACAGTCAGTTTTCGGCTTTCTCTACTGAGGCGCTCATCCGGATGAACCAGGGCACAATCGCAGTAGTTCTCCTGGTGCTACCTTAGCCGGTAAAGCGGAACGTAAGGCACAAAAGCATAGGAGCCGGGCAAACCCAACATTTGACCAAAGACAATGATTCGGAGCTGATGCATATAAGTCCGAACACGCGACGCCGAACACTCCCTAAGGTATTCGGTCTTTATGGTATAAACCGGGCCGAAATAGTGCCGCTTGTAAGAAGCCCCTTGTGTCCAGGTACGTGCATTATTCTGACGTGGCCACATGCCAAGACATCAGCATCCTTCTCAATGGTGCTGAGAATTCGGTGGATATGTATCAACAAGAGACAGTAAAAAAAGGTTTACGCAGGGTCTTAATCTAAAAGAATCCTTGGAGCGGGTCCCTGCTGCACGTCTGCGCCTGTGTCTCCGTTGTGCCGTATCCTGGACGGGTGTAGACGGGTGTAGCATGATGATTATCTATAGAATAGAGGAGCTTAGGTTAAAAAAAGCTGTCATGCAAAAAGTAGTTTTTAAATAAACCATGTATAATTCAAAGTGAGTAAGAATTGCCACTTGTCTGCGCACGCTGAGCCCCTTGTATTTGTAATAGGGGTGTGATCATTGATCTGGTATAAATTGCATATAGCTGCACCGGACTCGTCTAACCGTGTCCGACATCGTGACGACCTGCTAAATATGTTAGTTGGTGAGGCCGTTTTTAGTGTGCGGCTGTCAAGGCAGCCGCACGCTCTTCGGCGCGCAGGAATTTCTTAACATTTCCGTTCACTGTAATGATGCCACGTGGACCGGGCATCTTGAGTGTGAGGGAAGCGTAGTGTGGTATTGCATTAAAGCGAGCGAAAGCTTCGCGTCCGAGTAGTGCTTGATAGCCACTTTGGAACGGAGCGATGTGGAAGGTTAGATGTTCGCTACGAAAGTTATCAGGGAGGTCGAATATAACTTTTAGTAGCAGGGAACCCGTGCAACGAGCCCCTGGGCCTGGCGTTACTCCTTTAAAGGTAATATTGCTATGGCGAATTTTTGTTGGGTCTATCCCCATTTCGCAGATTATATCCTGGTATATCAGGTTTAGACTGCTGCCACCGTCCATCAGGACTCGTGTGAAGTGGTATCCGTCAATTATTGGGTTTAATACCAAGGCAGCCCATCCCGCATGCCGGATACTTGTTGAGTAATCACGATGGTCGAAAGTGATCGGGTGAGACGACCAGTGGCATGACTCCGCGGTGACAGGCCTTCGGGCGTATTTTTCTGGGAGTGCCGTTTTGTTTCTTCCATTGATCACGTGCAACATGTTTACTGTTTTGACCTCTGGTGGAAATTTCTTTTGTTCCCCAGCGTCTCCCTTGAGAGGCTCATCCTCATCTTCGCTTGGTGTATCCTCCCCCTTGTGTACGGCGTTGAGCTTGCCGGACTGCTTGAAGACCCAACATTCTCTGTGGGTATGATTGGCTGGTTTGCCAGGAGTGCTATGGACCTGACATATTTGGTCCAGAATTTTATTCAGGCTGGACAGTTCGTCTCTGGCGCCTTTAGAGGGCGGCTTCTAACCTGGCCGAGAGCTTTTGAATCCGGCGTTTACTGTCGTGTTCTTCGTGCTGTCTCCTTTGTTCCGGCGTTTGTTATTGTTGTTGCGCTGTGATTTCCCGTTTCCATCTCTAACTTCGGATGTACTGGGGTCGCTGGTGCTGCATCTGTCTAGCCAGCTGTCCTCACCCGCGCAAAAGTGGGTCATGAGGCTTGTTAATGTTGCCATCGTTCTCGGCTTTTCTTGGCCGAGGTGTCGGGTAAGCCATTCGTCACGGACGCTGTGCTTAAAAGCTGCCAAGGCTTTAGCGTCCGGACAGTCGACAATCTAGTTCTTTTTAGTAAGAAACATTTTCCAAAGCTTTCGGGCTGACTCTCTGGGCTGTTGAGTTATATGACTCAAAATCATCCGCGTCTGGAGGTCGGACATAAGTCCCTTGAAAGTTTGCCCGAAAAGCGTCTTCGAGCTCTGCCCAGCTTCCAATGGAGTTTTCGGGGAGGCCTTTAAGCCAGTGACGGGCTGGCCCCTTGAGTTTGAGTGGTAAGTATTTGATGGCGTGGAGATTATCTCCTCGAGCCATATGGATGTGGAGGATATAGTCCTCGATCCAGACCCCAGGGTCTGTTGTTCCGTCGTATGCCTCTATGTTTACAGGTTTGAATCCCTCTGGAAATTCATGATCCAGCACCTCATCGGTGAAACATAGGGGGTGTGCGGCACCCCTGTATCTGGGTGTACCGCATTGTTCGGATGTTATATCGTATGTTGAGGCGTGCTTGCGTGGTCCATAGATGGATCTGCTTGCGCCGTCCTTTTGGTGCAAGCCCCCGCGTGAATCGCGTATTGTCTTGTGAGTGGCATTATTTGCCGCTCTATGTTGGCCGTGAGGTCGTCTATCCAGCCAGGTGGCTGTTTTGATTTTTGGTTGTGAGGGGTCTGAGGCCTCCTCATCGAATTCAGGTAGCAACTTCCACTTTGGGTAGCTCTTGGTGGGGCGATTGTCGCCGTACTTCGCTGCTGTGTTGAGTATTTTACTCCATCTGATTTGGAGTGTGTCCTGCGCAGCCTTGAGCCTTTGCTTCTGCTTTTTTAGGCTCCTCGCGGTGGCAACAAGCCTTTGACGGGCATTCTGCTGCTCCGGGTGCCTGTCCGACGTTGTGTCGTCCGGACTATTATCTTTGACAGAATTGGTTTGTTCAGTTTGATTCTCCATATTGCCATGGTCCGGCAGTGATTCCCCCTGCTCCAACGCTGGGTCTGTGTGATCGTTATTTCTGGCAAGGCGGGAGTTAGGGCGGCGCTGCTTTGACTGCTTCTCGAGGGAACAAGCCTTCGGTGCGTCCTTCCGTTCCTCGTCGTCGTCTTCTTTTGGTGTGTCCGCCATGTATACGTCATATGATGAAGTGGACGTCCAGCGCCCTATGGGTGGTGGTTCATCTTCGCCTCTAGCATCGTTGTCCATACCGTCGATGTCTGCGGAGTCAAAGTCAAGCATGTCGGTTAAATCATCGACAATGGCTACAAAGTGGGTGGTGGGTGGGCGTCGAATTTCTTCGTCGTCCGTATCCCAATCCCGTTGGCCGTAATCTGGCGAGGGCTCTCCTGACAAAGAGAGAGACCTCAGTGAATTCGGAATGTCGCCAAAGGGCGAGTGCTGAAAGGTATCCGCGGCGGTGAATTCCATGATCGGCGCCCAATCGGATTCGATTAGCAGGGGCGCGGATGGTTCAGCTTCCGGAAGAGAGTCTGGCACCTTGGAGTCACGGGCTGCACGGAGATTTGCGCTAGTGTTCGACTCGATCGCCGTTGAGAGTGCCACCCCCGAGGTGGTGTCTAACCACCCGTCCTCGATTGGCGCAGTTGGCTCCGAACTAAGGGTCGGAGCTGATGCGGGCGCGACTTCTGGGTTACTGTTCGGTGGTAGAGCTAGGTCATACCCACCGCGACAGTGGGGGGCGTCCGGCTGTGGCTCGAATCCATCGAAGATCAAGTCCCCATGGATGTTGGCCGTGTAATTCAAACTTCCAAATCTGACCTGACGGCCAGGGGCGTAGCTTTCAATCTGCTCCAGATGGCCAAGTGAATTAGCCCGCAGTGCAAAGCCGCCGAATAGGGAGATCTGTCCGAGGAGAAAAGTCTCACCCTGGACCGCATCGCTATCAATGATAGTAGGAGCCATCAAGCCTAATGGTGACGACACACAGGAACTGTCAATGAAAGCACCAATGTCGGTGTCAAAACCGGCGGATCTCAGGTAGGGGGTCCCGAGCTGTGCGTCTAGGCCGGATGGTAACAGGAGGCAAGGGACACGAAGTTTTACCCAGGTTCGGTCCCTCTTGATGGAGGTAAAACCCTACATCCTGCTTGATTAATATCGAAGATATGGGTGTTACAAGAGTAGATCTACCACGAGATCAGAGAGGCTAAACCCTACAAGCTAGCCTATGGTATGATTGTATGTTGTGATTGTTGTCCTACGGACTAAAACCCTCTGGTTTATATAGACACCGGAGAGGGTTAGGGTTACACAAGGTCGGTTACAAAGGAGGAGATATCCATATACGTATTGCCTAGCTTGCCTTCCACGCCAAGTAGAGTCCCATCTGGACACGAGACGAAGTCTTCAATCTTGTATCTTCATAGTCTAACCGTCCGCCAACGGAGATAGTCCGGCTGTCCGGAGACCCCCTAATCCAAGACTCCCACAGGGAGACTATCATTTGAAGCACAAGAGCAAGGAGTTCATCATCAACACACCATTTGTTACCTCTTGGAGAGTGGTGTCTCCTAGATTGGTTAGGTGTCACTTGGGAGCCTCCGTCAAGAATGTGGAGTTGAACCAAGGAGTTTGTAGGGGCAAGGAGATCGCCTACTTCGTGAAGATCCACCCGAGTGAGGCAAGTCCTTCGTGGGAGACGGCCATGGTGGGATAGACAAGGTTGCTTCTTCGTGGACCCTTCGTGGGTGGAGCCCTCCATGGACTCGCACAACCGTTACCCTTCGTGGGTTGAAGTCTCCATCAACATGGATGTACGATAGCACCACCTATCTGAACCACGCCAAAATCTCCGTGTCTCCAATTGCGTTTTCATACTCCAAACTCCTCCCTTTACCTTCATATGCAATTTTTTTACTTTCCGCTGCTATACTATTAGAATTGCATGTGTAGGTTGATTGCTTGACTTGTGCTAAGTTGCTAAAATCTTCCTAGAACTAAAATTGGGAAAAGGCTAGATTTTTATTTGGTCAAGTAGTCTAATCACCCCCCTCTAGACATACTTTCAATCCTACAAGTGGTATCAGAGATTTGGTCTCCATTTGCTTTGATTTTCATAGCTTTTGGTGGTCATAGCCTTGGTTTCACAACCTAGGAGAGTATGGCATCTAGCGAGGGAAATTACCACCGTAGAGGTCCTTACTTTGATGGTACAAATTTTGCTAGTTGGAAGCATAAGATGAAAATGCATATTCTTGGACATAACCCCGCCATTTGGGCTATTGTGTGTATTGGATTGCAAGGTGAATTCTTCGATGGGAGAGAACCAAAACTTGAAGCTACCGTAGAAGAGTTGAAGATGCTACAATACAATGCTCAAGCTTGTGATATTCTCTTCAACGGATTATGCCCCGAAGAATTCAAGAAAATCAGCCATCTTGAGAACGCAAAGGAAATTTGGGATACTTTGATTGATATGCACGAAGGTACCGAATCTGTCAAGGAATCCAAATTTGATGTGCTTCAAAGTCAACTTGACAAGTTCAAAATGAAGGATGGTGAAGGCGTCGCTGAAATGTACTCTAGGCTTGCTCTCATCACAAATGAGATTGCGGGCTTAGGAAGTGAAGAGATGACTGATAGATTCATCATCAAGAAGATCCTAAGAGCCTTGGATGGAAAATATGATACTGTGTGAACATTGATCCAAATGATGCCCAATTACAAAGATCTCAAGCCAACAGAAGTTATTGGAAGAATTGTTGCTCATGAGATGTCACTCAAGGATAAGGGAGAGCTTCACAACAAGTCAAGTGGTGCTTACAAAGCCTCGTGTGATTCTCCCACATCATCAAGTGAGAAGAAATCCTTCAATGAAGAATTGAGTCTAATGGTGAAAAACTTCAACAAGTTCTACAAGAGTAGAAGCAAGGAAAGAAGTTCCATGTAAATGTCCTACAATGACAAAAGATCTTCTAGTCGTGAGCGTAATTGCTACAATTGTGGAAGACCCGGACACTACTCCAATGAATGTACGACCCCCTATAAAGGAAGAGAAGATTCTCCCATGAGAAGAGTAGAAGAGAAGAATCACCATCAAGAGAGAGAAGGAGTAGAGATCATCGTTATGAACGAAGACCCTCTCGGAGAAGCAAGGACTCGGAAAGGAAGGACAAGTCATAAATAGCTACACAAAAAGAAGACATCAAGCTCATGTTGGTGAATGGGTATCCCGTTCCGACTCCGACAATCACTCCGAAAGAAGTTATCACTCCGACTCCGAATATACTCAAGATGAAGGTGTTGCCGGACTAGCACTTGTGACAACCAACTCCTTTGACATATTTGACTCACCAAATGAAGGAATTGGGAGATGCTTCATGGCTAAAGGTCCAAAGGTAACACACCCCGAGTATGTTGATTTCAATAGTGATGAAGATGATTTGCTCGGAGATGATGATTTACTTGTTGACAACTCTAGTTATGAAAACAATGATGAGCTTGCTATTAATCATGATAATCAAGATAAAACGAATGGCGATGATAGTAAGGAGATTGAGTGCCTAACTAAAGAACTAAACACTCTTAAGTTAGCTCATGAAAGTACCTTGGAAGATCATCGAGAACTTTTAAAGACTCATGATAAGCTACGCTTTGAAAAGCTCAACCTTGATCAAGAACATGAGTTTTTAAAGGCAATCAATGATGATCTTCGCAAGAAAAGTTCTTCTTACATTTCCAAGTGTTTACTCTTGTCTACTTACATGTCACAAGTTAAATCTAGCAACAAGAACAAGAAAGATTCTTCATCTAGTAGTAACAACAATCATGCTAAATCTAATGTTCTTGCTTCTAGTAGCTCACTTGATTCCACAAATGATTCTCTTAGCCAAGTTACACTTGAGCAAGAAAATAGATTATTGAAGGGAATTATAGAGAAAGGTGTTTACAAGAGCCTTGCAGGAAGTAAGCAATTTGAGGAAATTGTACGCAAGCAAGGAAGACACCAGAAGAATCAAGGTGTTGGTTTTGAACGAAAGTTCAATGCCAATAGAGTTGAGTGGGAAGAAGATCAATACCCTAAGACAAAGTTTGTTCCTTAACAAGAGAAGTATGATCCTACTTCTTTCAAAGGAACACAATCTCAAGATGATCTTCCACCACAAGACCACAAGCTAAAAGGCAAGGACAAGCTTCAAGAGGAGATTGATGCATTCGAGGAGGCACCTAAGGCCTTGGTCAAGTGGGTTCCCAAGACTACATCAAGTTCTACTTCATCAAGTACGACTACAACTCCAAGGATTCCCATCAAGATGGTGTGGATCCCGAAGAAGAAGAACTAGAGAGTTCTTGAGGGTGACTCCGCCAATATACTTCACTCATATCATTTTGGCGAGGACAAGTGCAAACAACTTTCATATCTTGAACTAGTTCAAGGAGTCACAAACCCTCTTGTTGGTAAGACAAGGGACAAGGTAACCTAATGCTTCCATGCACATCATCTTGTGTACACATCACCCTATGTCTATGGATATCCTTGTTTGTTCCTTGTGGGACTAACCCGTGTAGGTATTGAAAGTGCAACTCACTCCAAAGGATTGCTCCGAATGATCTACATCAACATTGAGCATCCACATCTTCAACACCTACATGAAGTCATCATCGACAAAACCCAAGGTTAGTTGATCTCTCTTAGGGGGGATATAACATCTAGGGGCAGCTTTACTCTAATCAATTGAGCTAAAGCAACTCTAATGGTGCGAACACAACAATGCTTTATGTAAAAGTGGTAACCCCACTTGTGCTTAAACGATGAGTATGACCTATGATCAAATGTTCTCATTTGACTCCTAAGTCAATATACTCATATATAGATGACCTAGTCATCGCCAATTGCTTGATAGATGCTAGAGTGTTTGTGCATGCTTCGTCACATATTTCTTTTGCCATCTTATTGTGTGAGCATGTTGAATGCATATTTTCTCATTCGAGGACATCCATTTGTTGCTTTGATTTTTTGGCCTTTCCTTTTTGCCAAATGGATGGACAAAATGCCTAAGAACTCCCTCTAGCTATCTATACTTTTCTCGTCTCAAACTCTATTCATGCTACATCACAAAGTTTGATCAAGTCAGATTCGAACCACTCTATGTGGGGAGCACTCGGAGTTCCCGATTCGTCATAGACTTAGACTTCCAAAACCTCTTTGTGCATTTCGGTCTGACCGATTCATCCATTTCGGTCCTACCGAGTTCACTTAGTTGATATAGGTTTTGAATCTCAGTGCAACCGATTAGAACCTTTCGGTCACACCGAGTTGCAGTAACTGCCTGCAGTTTTGCATCTCAGTGCCACCGAGTTCTTCCACTCGGTGACACCGACAGGGTCAGGTTATATATACCGACGGTTCAAATTTTGGAAAAAAAATTGAAACCTCTTCGCCCGCGCATAACCTACTATGCCTCCTCGGGTCTCCGGATCATCCTCTCACCGACAGCGACCTCCCGCCGTTGGTCTCTGTCGCCGTCAACGGCAACCTGCCCCGCCGTTGCCGCTGTAGCAAGTTCGCTGCCGAACTAGGGTACGAACTTGATCTTTGTGCTAATCCATAACTCTGATTCTTAGCACATTACTTTGCCATGATTCTTGCCACGAATGAAATCATCCTGTCCAGCGAAAACATCCCGTAGATTAGTTTTGATTTGAAAATTTAGGGTTAGGTCTCTGCCGAATTCATCTCGGACCGACCGAGTTGTAGAAATCGGTCTCACCGATTTGGCTTAGGCCATTGCACATGCGTTTTTGGTCTGACCGAAAATTGAAATCCGTGTAACCGAGTTCAATTCTCTATGAAACCCTAGCAGTCTCGGTGCCACCGTACTGTGACTTGGTCTGACCGAGTTCACTAGTTTAGGTTCCAAAAGCTGCTTCAGTATCACCGAGTTTACAAATTGGTAGATCCGAAATGCTTTCTGTGAAGAACTAAAACTAAGTTTTTGAGTCAATTGTTTTGCAAAACTCATGTACTTTGTGATGCTCATCTTCTCTACCTCATATATAAGCTATTCACAGGGTCTACTGACTGTTTTCCTGCAAGATGTCTGATCAAAGTGATAGCCAGAACAAGTTTGAGGAGCAGGTTCAACTGAGTGAGGGCACTAGTCCCTCCAGTTCTTCTGATGATGGCAGCAGGAGCACACCAAGTAACTTGCCAAAGGCAGCTACCAGGACGAGGAACAAGAGAACTTCTGATTCAGAGGATGAAGATTATGTGGCTGTTGAGGACGAGGCCACTTCAAAGAAAAAGGTGCTGAAAAAGGAGTATGGCTCAGCTGCTACAGTCAAGCCAGGGATGCATAAGAAGGCACCAGCAAAGAGAGTCCCCATGTCTAAGGCCAGAGCATCCACTGCTGAAACATCCAACCATCTGAAGAGGCTGCTAGAGAAGGGAAGAAAAGGAAGGAAAGGGTCAAGAAGACCACTGCCAGAGTGCTTGGCAGATCATCAATAATGAGAGGCTCAGATGAAGAGGAAGAGGATGTTGCTCCAGCTCCTAAGGCTCAAAACCTCATGGGAGATGCAATCAGATCAGGGGCTATTCCATCTAAGCCCAAATCTGCTCCCAAGGCTACTACTCCAGCTCAGAAGCCTAAATCCAAGAGAAGCACTAGAAACATTCCTGCTGAGGAAAAGAACAAGGCCCCAGTGCCTGAAGCTGCTGAAGAAGATGAAACTCAAGTGCTAAGGAAGTTGAAACCCAAGATCCCTGACCACAATGATGCACATCTAGTTGCACAAAACATGAAAATCAGGAAGGATGCAGGACTGAGGTTATGGAGACAGTCTGATCCATACGCTGTCAGGAGGAGGACTGATGTGGACTACATGTTTCACACCAAGGAACATCAAGATTTTTATGAGACAATGTTGCTTGACAAGAAGCCCATTGTGTGTGACATGAAATGGGTTGACTGGGAGTACATCCAGGAGAATCAAGATCACTATTCAGGTGTATATGACAGCTTCAAGGCATGTGGAGTTGATGCCTTTGTGGCCCAGAAGCTCACCAAGTGGAACGATGAGTTGAACATGCAGTTCTACTCCACTGCTCATTTCTATCCAGATGGGAAGATCGTTTGGACGTCTGATGGTACCAGGTACCAATCTTCACTTGATGAATGGGCTCGGTTGATCAATGCCCCTATAGAGCATGAAGATGACTTGGATGTTTATGTTGAGAAGAAGAAAGACCACAACACAATGACCAACATGTACAAAGAGATCCCAGATGCTGCTTTGGATACACATAAGTTTGGATCTGTCCACTACTTATTGTCTGGTCTGCCTACCATAAGCTGGATTTTAAGGCACACACTGCTACCTAAGTCAGATGATCACAAGATGACCAGAGGACATGCTATAAGCTTGTTGCACATATTTGATTTCCCGCAGAAGTTCAAGGTCATGAGTTTGATTGTTGAGACAATCAAGAGGACTGCTGCTGACAAGAAGAGAAGTTGTGGGTATGCCCCACAAATTCAGGAGCTCATCAACTCAAAGATGGGCACAGACACATATCTTTTGGATAAGGAGGACCTACCCATATATCCTGAATTTGAAGACAACACTGTTGTCATGGATGAAAATGAACCATCTTCGGCTCAAGCACATGAAATGTAACATCCCAAATTTTCAATTTGGAATGTTATACATAGTCATCCATGCATATCATATTTTATTCGCATTTTGTCTCGCGATCCTCAAAAATCCTAAGCAACTCAAGGACCCTTGGAGAGAGAGTTGGGGATTTCCCAGTTTTCAAATTTGATTTTTATCAAATTTTGAAACGAGGATTTTTGGTTTTAATTATTTTCTCTCCAAAAATATTTCATACTAAAATATACGACAGGAGATAATATGATTTCTCCAAGATATTGAAATATTGGAGGAAAAATATTAATATCAAATATTTGTTTTATTTGGATTTTATTGCAATTTTGTTTGCATTAGAAAAATTGCACGTTATTCAAAATTGCATTTTAGGGCCAAGAAAATGTTCATCTTGTTCTAAATATTTTATTTAGACGGTGAAAATTTGTTTTGACATTTTTAGATTTTTATTTATTTATTTATTTAGGATTTTTCTTCTGTTAGCGGAACTATTTAAAAAAAAGTACCCGCGCCCGACTGGGCCTAAGGCCCAGCCGAGCCAGGCCGGCCTAGCCGCCGCCGCCGCCTCCTGCGCGCGCGCGCCGCCGCCACCGCCACTCGGACCGGAGTCCGAGTTGGACTCCGCCTCCGCCCCGCCTTGGCCCCTACTCCAAGCCACCGCCCCTGCCCCTTTATATACGCCGCCACCCCTGCCCCAAACACCACCGCCACTGCCGCCAGCCCCGCCGCCCGCGCTAGCCGCCGCCGCCGCTTAATGCCGCCGCCGAGCATCGCCGCCCCGCAAGCCGCCGCCCCGCCGCTGCCCCGCCTCGCCGGAGCCCCCTCGCCGGAGGTAGCACCCGGTTCCCGCCGTCGTTTTTTTTCGAAAACCCTAGATCCGTTTTTGTCGAATTCGCCAGTTTTTTTTCCGGTTCTTCTAGTTAGCGGACGTTCGTCCGTATGTTCGTTTTAACAAACGGTTTTTGCCCATTAGTTACAGCTAACGAACGCTCGTTCGTTAGTCTGTTCGTCAGTTTTCTTTTATCGGATTTATTCCGCGATTTTTCTGATCGTGATTTCTGATCCGATCTTAGTTTCTGTTTTTCTTTTCGCTCGTTAGTCGGAATCTGGCGATTCAAGCGGCTAGAGTTTCGTCTTGAAACCCTCTTTCCGTTTAACCAACTCCAACAAGTTTTTCCTACTATAAAATTTGACCTAGTTTCAGATTAGTAAACGAAGCTTCTTTCTTTCGCCGTTTGAGTTCCGTTGCTCCGTTTGATTTGATTCTTTTTGCGTACCGGAGTTCTTAATTTGAACTTTCTAGTCAACCTCTTTTATTTAAGTTTTGCTTGTGCATCGTAGCTTGTCACTTATGTATGCTATTGTTTGCTTGTGATAGAACACCCGGAGTGCGAAGCATGCTACTACGAGTCCCTAGGTTTCGCAGATCGTCAGCAAGGCAAGTAACACTTTGATCATACCCCTTTTATCACCCAGTTTTTATGCATTGGTTCCAATCCTCAAACATTGCATGATTAGGATGTCTTTAACATGTGGGTTGGGAAGTAGTTGCTGAGGTAGAACCTATTGCCCTATTACATTCAAACCCTTAGGGAGTTACTCTACGCGTTGCTTATATTACTATGCTATGCTATGCTCGTAGACGTGGTTTGGGTTTGAGTGAAATCCATGACAGATGTGAGATTGTTAAATTAATGGTTCAACTTAAGGTGGCAAATTAATCAAACAACTGGGTGGATTGAGGCACCTGGAGTACCCAGTGTTGCCTGTATTTTTGGAAATCCCGGAGTACCCGTGTGATATTCCTATGGACCGCCACCCAGGCTCAAAGGGAACTGAGATGATTCATGCTAGAAACTTCCGTGTGCAGCCACAAGCTATTATGGGCTCTAGCATAGTTGAGTAAGTTACGTGAAGCTCTTGAAGAGGCAGATCAGCAGGTAGTGGGATGTAGGTTTGGTATGGTCTGTCCGGAGTAGAGAGTTAATGTTTCTGAAAGACTATGTCTCGGTCATCCGTTTCTCAAACACCCTGTAGTGCGAGAAATCCAACGGAGGAGATCGAGTTTTGTGGGGGGTGCGCAAACCTCTGCAAAGTGTACAATCTAATCATGGTTAGCCGTGTCCCCGGTTATGGACAATTCTTGAGTATCTAGTACTTGGGTTATCCCATGTATCTCATCACTTTTAATTAATATTGTTGGGTTGTTAATCACTTTAATTGGGATTGAGTTGGAGGAACCTTCTCAATGATGTTTCAACTACCATGATAGTTAAATTAAAATCTATTCCTTTGTTGTAGAGAAAAATTGGCTTTTCGCAAAAACTGTAACCATAGAGCTTTCCACCAGCCAAATATGCATGTAGTAATAGCATTATTCTGTTCTTGCTCTACTGTGTTACTTTGCCAGCACATTCCATGTGCTCACCCATTTTCAGGCTGCAACGTATTATGTTGCAGACTTTTCAGACGATGGGTAAGGTTCGGTAGGTCGTTGCCGTGCAACTCAGCTATGCCGTTGGAGTTGATGGACTCACTTTATCTTCCAAGCCTTCCGCTGTTATCGCATTAGATGGCCTTAAGCCATATTATTGTAATAAGTTCTCTCTTGAGACATTCGCTGTAATAAGTGTGTGATTGCTACTCTGTTATAAATCCTTCGAGTACTGTGTGTGTTAGCTTTACCGATCTAGGGATGACACTGAAGCACAGAGACTTGACCATCTGAGGTCGGGTCGCTACAAGATGGTACCAGAGCACACGCTGAGTGTAGGACACGACCACTAAGATAAACCCTAGGTCACCCTTCTCTTCTCATTTCTAACTCCTCTCCATTTTCTACTCTTTAGGATGACGGAGATGAAGAACAAGTTTGCACAACCGGATGAAGACACACCTTTTGGACGTCACTTGAAGGAAGTCACTAGGTACTTGAACATTGGAATACCAAGCTTCACTGGGATGTACAATGCCACTTTACCTGAAGAGGAGCGCTGGATGATTCAAGTACAAGTTCCAGGAAGGACGTTCTCGCCAACTTCTAAACCCATAGAATTTTCTTTCGAAGCACCCACCTGGAGTCTAGGCAAGAGCATGGCAGCCCACATTACCATGGGACGCATTAGAGAAGTTTACAACAGGGAGCTTGAGAACACTATTTACCAAATATGTGGGCGCCGAGACGAGCAATGGGAAGTAATCAGCACCAGGAAGGATAGATCCTTTGCAGCTTTCATCCAGGAGTTAAACCAGCACATCCGACGTCAGGAAAACTAGGTGTGCGCCGACATGATGGACTTGAAGAAGGCGAAGACTAGTGTCGGTGTCAAAGCCGGCGAATCTCGGGTAGGGGGTCCCGAACTGTGCGTCTAGGCCGAATGGTAACAGGAGGCAAGGGACACGAAGTTTTACCCAGGTTCGGGCCCTCTTGATGGAGGTAAAACCCTACGTCTTGCTTGATTAGTATTGATGATATGGGTAGTACAAGAGTAGATCTACCACGAGATCGGAGAGGCTAAACCCTAGAAGCTAGCCTATGGTATGATTGTTGATGTGTATGTTGTCCTACGGACTAAAACCCTCCGGTTTATATAGACACTGGAGAGGGTTAGGGTTACTCAAAGTCGGTTACAATGGTAGGAGATCTTCATATCCGTATCGCCAAGCTTCCCTTCCACGCCAAGTAAAGTCCCTTCCGGACACGGGACGGAGTCTTCAGTCTTGTATCTTCACAGTCCGGGAGTCCGGCTGAAGGTATAGTCCGACCATCCGGACACCCCCTAATCCAGGACTCCCTCAGTAGCCCCTGAACCAGGCTTCAATGACGACGAGTCCAGCGCGCAGATTGTCTTCGGCATTGCAAGGCGGGTTCCTCCTCCAAGTACTTCATAGAAGATTTTGAACACAAAGATAGTGTCTGGCTCTGCAAAATAAGTTTCCACATATTGCCATAGAAAGAATAATATTTACATTGATCTAATCTGCTGACGTATTCCGTAGCGTGACACACCACGGCCAAGCCTTTATCCGAGTTGTTTCATTATCCCACCTCAGCGCGTCATGCGAGGCGGTTTCCTTGGCACGTCTTGCTAAAGCAGAGATCGTGTCCCCTTATTCCGGGATTCTCATCAATACGGGCGTGGGTAACCCAATCGCGCCATTGATTACGGCGCTTGGAGATAAGCGAGTTTTACCAGGCTGGTGGGGACATGTAGTTGCGTCCACCCAAATAAGGGGATAAGGATCCACCCTTTCACCTACGCCTTCTTCCTCCTTCACCTATCCATTCTTGCGCACTCGAGCTCCAGCGCCCAAGTCCGCACTCCCCACCTCAACCTCCTCCAGCCATGTCCGGAGCGGGAGGCAAGTGGATGGTCTCTTCCGTCACGGAGGGACACATCAAAAAGCTGAGGAAGGTCGGATACCTGTCTAACGACATCGCGTACCGGCTTCCCGAAAAGGGGCAGCTCATCCCCACCCCTAGGCCCCATGAGAGGGTGGTGTTCCTCCCCCATTTCCTCCGCGGACTGGGCTTCCCTCTCCACCCATTTGTCTGGGGGCTCATGTTCTACTACGGCCTGGATTTTCATGATCTGGCCCCGAACTTCGTCCTCAACATCTCGGCGTTTATTGTCGTGTGCGAGGCCTTCCTCCGCATCCGCCCCCATTTCGGCCTATGGCTCAATACTTTCAACGTCAAGCTGAAGGTGGTGCGCGGCAACCAGGCGGAGTGCGGAGGCGCCATGGTGGGCAAGATGGCCAACGTCCTATGGCTAGAGGGCTCGTTTGTGGAGACCCTGAAGGGGTGGCAATCGAGGTGGTTTCACATCACCGAGCCGCGCGACACCGAATGGGTCGCATCCCCTGTGTTTCGATCCGGACCCCCTACGCGGCGCACCTCCTGGAAGGAGATGGGCCTGTCGTGGGGCAAGAAGGGAGAGCTGACAGGAATCCAAACATGCGTCCAAACCCTGGTGGACAAGAAGCTCAAACTTGTCAACGTAGTCCAGGTTATGCTCATCTGCTTGATCCTCCCGTGTCAACAATGGGCTTTCAACCTGTGGGAGTTCGACCCGGCGAGGCACCAAACTCTGAGCAGGCTCTTCGACACAACGTACGAAGATGCCTGGAAGGTGCTTTTCAAGGGCGCCGAGGCTCCCGCATCCGCTACCGAGGATCGCAGATTCAGTGTGCAGCGTCACGCTCTCACAGTAAGCTGTTTTTTCCTTTTACAGGGTATCAGTTTTTCATAGTTTGACTCCATGCGGGATCTAAGCTCCCTTACCTTTGACAGGATTGGCAGGTGACATCCGGACAGATCAACTGTCCGGCTCCTTTGCCCAAAGGCCCAGCGGACGCTCGCTTGGCGAAGCTGCTGGTTCCGGCACCCTATGTGGTGCTGGAGAAGAAGGCCACAAAAAAGGCCGCGGGGACTCGAAAGAGTGCCCGGCGCCAGGAGGTGTCGGACCCATCATCCGATGGTTCCGAGGCGCATTCCTCCGGTGAAGACGAGGAGGAAGAAGAAGAAACCTCTCCCCCTCCAGTGGGAGGAGAGAAGAAAAGGAAGGCCGCCCTCTCTGGGGAGGCCGGAGGGTCCAAGAAGGGGAAAACCCTTCCTCCAGACTACTCCACCGACGCCGACGACGGTGGAGAGGAGTGGCAGCCCAGGGCCAAGCCCCTCGCAAAATCATAAGTATCCGGATACCAAAGTAATTCATAGTATTCGTTTATTGCACAGCTTTCCCTTACGTTGAATATGTTTATGCAGCCCACCCAAAGACCGGCTCGACGCGTCGTCGAGCGGCTCGCTGGACTCGTCGGGTGTGAACTCGCTTCCGACGGCTTCCTCCCCCTGCCCTACGGACGACACCGAAGTGTTGTCCCAACAGGTTCCAAGCCGGGAGGAGGTGTTCCTCGAGGCGCCTCAAGGCGACCTCCCGGAGTCCAGGAGTAAAGGGGATGAAACCCCCCAGGGCTCCAAGTCTGGCTCTAGGCCGGACACCGCTCCGGAACCTTCAAAGGTTCCAGAGTCCGGCGGGGGACCTCCTTCCAAGAGGAGTAAGTCCACCGTTCCGGTGGCCCCCGTCCACCCGGAGGCGCCGCACAATATGTTGGAGGCGCTCCAAGGCGCCTCCATCGACGAGGAGCACCTCACTATTATGAGTGCGGTGGTCCAGAAGGTTCAGTCCGCCAAGAGCGGACTGACTGAAGCTTGTACTAGCATTTTGACAGGCTTTGAGGTAAGTAAAGAATGTGTAAATAATATTACCACATAGACAGTAGCCCCTGATGCTCTGTTTGGCGTTCGGGAAGAAAAGCCGAATAGAGGATCAAATAAAATTCGCAGGAGTCTAACAAAAATGATTCAATATGCATATGCAGGCTTCTCTGCTTGCGTCCGCCGCACTGACTGCGGAAGTGGACACGCTGAAGCAGAACCTCGAGCGGTCCGAGCAAGAGCTCGGGCATGCCAAGAAGTAGCTCGAGGACAATGAAGGTAAGAAATACCTTGTTTTTAAATATATATAAAAAGGTGCAATTGCAAAGAATGACAGGATTATCGTGGCTATTGTAGGGGCCACGTCTGAAGTGGTGACCCTTAAGCAAGCGCTGGTCGAGGCCGAGAAGAGGGCGGCCTCAGAGCGCACCGAGCGGGAGAAGTATGAGGCCGAGGTTGGCATGGTGCGGCAAGAGCTCCAGGCTCTCATGGAGAAACATGAGAGTTTGGAGCTTGACTCAAAGACGCGAGCGTCCGGGCTCACGTTGGCTATTGAAAATGCCAAGTCTGCCAAGGCCGAATCCCAGAAGTCCCTCCAGGAGTTGGATGAGGTGAAGAAGATAGCGGCGGGTAAGGCATTCTTTATGCAAAGAAAACACATAAACGTGAGTTACTTGTTACTTACCCGAATCCGGAGCTCTCCAGGAGCGTTCGCAGATCTTCCCTGGAGTGTGCCTGATGCCACCGCATTCTATCGAGCCGAGGAGGGCAGCTCGACAGAGAAGGTGTTCTGGTCTCAGTATGCTGAGGCCGGACACCCCGTGCCCCTGAGTGACCAGCTGAAGCAACTGGTCGAGCTCCACAAGGCGGCCGAACAGCCCATGAAGGGCCTCATTGTTCGGCTGTGGCCTGGAGGGGCTCTGCCTGGGAGCTATTTCGGGCTGGTGCAGCGGCTGGTGGAGGCCTGTCCAAGGCTCGAAGTCATCAAGTGCTCCGTCTGCATTGAAGGTGCCCGTAGGGCCCTTGCCCGTGCTAAGGTGCACTGGGGCAAGCTGGATGCTGAGAAGCTTGTGAAGGACGGGCCACCGTCGGGGAAAGAGCATCGCAAGCCCGAGAATTACTATAAGGATGTTCTGAAGGGTGCCTGCCTTGTGGCGGATGAATGTTCTAGGGATGTAATTTTTGAGTGAAACTTGCTCGTTTTGTCCTGTGCGCTGAAAACTTGTTCATATGCGCTAAGCAATTCTATTGGAATTTAAAATATTACCATATGTGCGGTTGTTTATCAATTCTGAGAGATGGCGAGTCGTCGGCTTCTACCCCCGTGCCGCTAGTGCTGGGGTGTTTGTGGATAAACCTGAGCGCTCTTTTTCCCATGTTTGGGTCCTTCGAGGGAGGCGCTCAGCCCAACGAACAAGGCAATCGGACTATAATGCATGAACACTCTCACTTAGCCATAGAATTCTATAATTTTAAATTTTGGCGAAGCCCCTGGTATTCGGAAGACCGAGTTCGGGGCGCTGTCCACGCCTTGGCCGGACATAGCCGGCTCCTCGCCCTAAGCGGCATCAGTCTTTAGGGACTCGAAAAACCTCTCGAACAGCGACCAGCTCTCGCTTCATCATGACAGTCAGTTTTAGCTTTCTCCACTAAGGTGCTCGGCCCAGCTCAACTGGGGCACAATCCCAGTGGTTCTCCTAGTGCTACCTTAGCTGATATAGCGGAACGTAAGGCACCAAAACATAGGAGCCGGGCAAACCCAACTATTGACCCAAGACATGATTCGGAGCCGATGCATATAATGCTATAAGTTCGGGGTGCCGCACTTGTTAAAGTGTTCGGACTTCTCACACCATATTGAGGGGTACTAAAGCCCCTGGCGTATTTTGGCCGTACCAACGTGTACGGGTGCAACATGTCGTTAAGGAACATATATAAATAAAAAAAGGTAATGCAAAAATAGACGAAAGCTATGCATTGTTTATTAAAAAGGGCTGCGATCAAAGCAGAACGATACAAATAATGCGATAAGTGGAAGGTTGGACTGGTTAACATGTCCGTTCCAGGGGCAAGCTGCGGAATAGTATGCGGAGTAGGTATACTGCTCGTGATAGAGACCACCTGGGAGTTCCGTAATGCAGTGTGGCTTGTCTGCTTCCCTGGTTCTTGCATCGTTGGTGCGGCAATTGAACTGCCGAATAGGCCTTTCGAAGGATGGAGTCCTGAAAGTAAGAGAAAATTAAAAAATCGGCAGCCCCTGGTACGGTTTAAGCCGTGCTTTGGGCGTGCCGTGATGGTGCCCCTCCCCCTGTACCCATGGTATCTCTAGAGCGTAGTTATGTACGCGAAGTACTAGCGTCGCCTTTTTGCGAGGTTTGGGGTTGGGGCCGCATTGCTACGCCTGCTCGGATCATGCCAGACGGTCTTGTTGTAGGTTACTCCGGGCGCGCTTGATGGTGTTCGGTCGTTTAGTGGCCGGACTGGAGAACTGCCTGCAGAGGCTGCTTTGTACTTCCGCTGCAAGGGCCGCCTGTGCTCCTCCGTTCGGAGGGAGCGTTCAGTGTTTCCATTGACCATAATTACTCCTCGAGGGCCTGGCATCTTGAGCTTAAGGTATGTGTAGTGTGGTACCGCATTGAACTCAACGAATGCGGTTCGCCCGAGCAGTGCGTGATAGCCACTGCGAAACGGGACTATGTCGAAGATTAGCTCCTCGCTTCGGAAATTATCCGGAGATCCGAAGACCACTTCAAGTGTGACTGAGCCTGTACAGTTGGCCTCTACACCTGGTATTACGCCCTTAAAGGTCATTTTGGTGGGCTTAATCCTCGAGGGATCTATGCCCATTTTCCGCACTATATCCTGGTAAAGCTGGTTCAGGCTGCTGCCGCCGTCCATAAGGACTCTAGTGAGATGAAATCCGTCAATAATTGGGTCTAAAACTAATGCGGCGAATCCGCCATGACGGATGCTAGTGGGATGGTCCCTTCAATCAAAGGTGATCGGGCAGGAGGACCATGGGTTGAACTTTGGGGCGACTGCCTCTACCGCGTATACGTCCCTTAACGCGCGCTTCCGCTCCCTTTTTGGGGACATGGGTTGCGTATATCATGTTCACCGTCCGCACTTGTGGGGGAAAACCCTTCTGTCCACTATTTTTTGGCGGCCGGGGCTCCTCGTCGTCGTCGCTATGCAGCCCCTTGTCTTCATTTTCAGCGTTTAACTTGCCTGCCTGCTTGAACACCCAACAATCCCTGTTGGTGTGATTGGCCGGCTTGTCGGGGGTGCCATGTATCTGGCACAAGCGGTCGAGTATTCGGTCCAAACTGGACGAGCCCCTAGGATTCCTTTTGAATGGCTTTTTCCGCTGGCCGGATTTAGAGCCTCTGAATCCGGCATTAACTGTCGTATCCTCAGCATTGTCACCGTTAATGCGGCGCTTTTGCTTGTTGCAACGCGACCTGCCACTATTGTCTCTGGTGTCCGAATTACCAGGGTTCTTGGTCATATTGTTGCTACGAGCAAGCCAGCTGTCTTCTCCCGCGCAAAAGCGGGTCATGAGTGTCGTGAGTGCTGCCATAGATTACAGCTTTTCCTGTCCAAGGTGCCGGGCCAGCCACTCGTCACGGATATTGTGCTTTAAGGCTGCTAGGGCCTCAGCGTCCGGACAGTCAACTATTTGATTTTTCTTGTGAGGAATCGTGTCCAGAATTGCCTGGCCGATTCCTCTGGCTGCTGAATTACGTGACTTAGGTCATCGGCGTCTGGGGGTAGCACATAAGTGCCCTGGAAATTGTTGAGGAATGCGGTTTCCAGGTCCTCCCAACAACTGATTGATCCTATTGGCAAGCTGTTAAGCCAATGCCGAGCTGGTCCTTTAAGCTTGAGTGGGAGGTATTTGATGGCGTCGAAATCATCACCACGGGCCATGTGGATATGAAGGAGATAATCCTCGATCCACACCACAGGATCTGTTGTGCCATCATATGATTCGATGTTTATAGGTTTGAAACCTCAAGGATTTGATGATCCATTATTTCGTCGGTAAAGCATAGTGGGTGTGCGGCACCTCTGTACTGGGCTATATCATGACGTAGCTCCAATGAGCCTTATCTACTGTGTTCGGCCCTGCCGAATTTGTGGCCGGCGTGACGGTTACCATCTCGAGCTGTGGGGCGCCCACGCGATCCGTAGATCGATCTTGTTTGCCTTGCCTTGTCCTCCAACATGTCTCATAAGTCCGGTGCATATTCTCGTGCCTTGGTACGGGGTGCGGCTTGAGTGGAGGGCCAAGAGGCCTCTCTGTCGAGGTGGCCGGTCGGCCGCATCAAATGCTTCCTCCTCTAATCGGGGTAGCAACCTGCGCTTTGGGTAGCTCTTGGAGGGGCGTTCGAGTTTATGCTCTTCGGCTACAAGGACTTCAGTCCATCTGTCGACTAGCAAATCTTCATCAGCTCTAAGTTGTTGCTGTTTTTTCTTGAGGCTTCTTGTCGTGGCCATAAGCCTGCGTTGAAAACGCTCTTGCTCGACGGGATCCTCTGGCACAACAAATTCGTCATCGTCGAGGCTTGCCTCGTCTTCGGAGGGAGGCATATAATTATCGTCCTCGACCTCTCTATCTGCCGCTCTCTCATGAGGGCTGGTTTCTCCATCTTCCTGTGCTAAATCTTGCTGGAGGGGGTTTTCTTCGGCGCTTTCCGGAGTATTATTATCTCCCGTGCTGGAATCACCATATTTGTTTTGGCGGGATTTTGAGCGGCGCCGTTGACGCCTGCGCTTAGGCTGTTTTTTGGAGGGGTCATCCTCCGCTGTTCCATCGCCATCTCCCTCTTTTGGGGTGTCCACCATGTATATGTCATATGATGAGGTGGCTTTCCAGGGCCTAGTAGGCGCTGGTTCTTCATCATCTCCTTCAACGGCGTCCATACCGTCGATGTCTTCGGAGTCGAAGTCGAGCATGTCGGTTAAGTCGTCGACAGTGGCTACAAAGTGGGTGGTGGGTGGGCTTTGAATTTCTTCATCGTCCGTAACCCAACCTTGCTGACCGTAGTCCGACCAGGGCTCTCCTGATAAAGAGAGAGACTTCAGTGACTTCAGGATATCGCCGAAAGACGAGTGCTGAAAGATGTCCGCGGCAGTGAACTCCATGATCGGCGCCCAATCGGATTCGATTGGCAGGGGCGCGGAGGGTTCGGAGTCCGGAGAGGAGTCTGGCTCCTTGGAGTCACGAGTCTCGCAGAGTACGGGGATGGTTTTCGGCTCAATCGCCGTTGGGGTTGCAGCCCCCGAGGTGGCGTCCAACCGCGCATCCTCGATCGGCGCAGTTGGCTCCAAATTGAGGGTCGGAGCCGATGCGGGTGCGGCCTCCAGGGCACTGTTCGGCGGCAGAGCTAGATCGTGCTCATCGTGACAGTGCGGCACGCTCGGTAGTGGCTCGAATCTGTCGAAGATCAAGCCCCCGCGGATGTCAGCCATGTAGTTTAAACTTCCAAATCTGACCTGACGGCCAGGGGCGTAGCTTTCGATCTGCTCCAGACGGCCGAGCGAATCAGCCCGTAGTGCGAAGCCGCCAAAGACGAAGATCTGTCCAGGGAGGAAGGTCTCACCCTAGACTGCATCGCTATTGATGATAGTAGGAGCCATCGAGCCTGACGGCGACGACACAGAGGAACTCTCAATGAAAGCACCATTGTCGGTGTCAAAACCGGCGGATCTCGGGTAGGGGGTCCCGAACTGTGCATCTAGGCCGGATGGTAACAGGAGGCAAGGGACACGAAGTTTTACCCAGGTTCGGGCCCTCTTGATGGAGGTAAAACCCTACGTCCTGCTTGATTAATATTGATGATATGGGTAGTACAAGAGTAGATCTACCACGAGATCGGAGAGGCTAAACCCTAGAAGCTAGCCTATTGTATGATTGTTGATGTGTATGTTGTCTTACGGACTAAAACCCTCCGGTTTATATAGACACCGGAGAGGGTTAGGGTTATACAAAGTCGGTTACAATGGTAGGAGATCTTCATATCCGTATCGCCAAGCTTGCCTTCCACGCCAAGGAAAAGTCCCTTCCGGACACTAGACGGAGTCTTCAATCTTGTATCTTCACAGTCCAGGAGTCCAGCTGAAGGTATAGTCCGGCCATCCGGACACCCCCTAATCCAGGACTCCCTCAACTAGGATCATTGAGCTGGAGGAAGAACTCAAGTTTACACGTGATGGATATGAGGAGGAAATCAAGACACTAGTAGAGAAGAATGACGAATTAGTCAAGAAGATCGGAGTATTGATGGGAGGACCAGCACCAATAGAAGAAGAAGAAGAACCCAAGGAGATACGCCCCGAGGACTACATCATCATCGACGACACCGATTCCGATCCTAGTGATAATGACTTTGAAGACGAAGCTGGAGCAGACATCATGGAGTCTTCTACCGATCAAAATTTCTAGATGACTACCATATATCACTAGTATTCCCCCATATATTTAGTAGTAGATGAGCACTTGTGCGATAGTTCTAGATCGTTTGTATGCCCTTGCTTGATTGATTGAGTGAAATGGTTGTGTTTGTCTCATGTGCATATGGGTAGTGTTTTCTTATTAGACCTCTTTTCTATTCTAAATCTCTTCCATCTAAACCCCTCAGATGCCTCCGAGACATGACACCGGTTTTGCCTTCCCACCGGAGCTCACCCAGTTGATCAAACAGCAGAATACATTGATGCAGTTGCTAGTTCAGAATCAGGGCAACAACAACAACAACAACAACCCACCGCCCGTGGACAACCTAGCCCGTTTTCTAAGGTTACAACCACCGGTGTTTTCCAGTAGCACCGATCCTATAGTTGCGGACGATTGGCTACGCCGTATTGGAAGGGAGTTGACCACCGCAGGTTGCACAGATGCTGAGAGAGTGCGCTTTGCTGCACATCAATTGGATGGACCAGCGGCCTCATGGTGGGAGAATTACATAGCCACTTTTCCTATAGTCAACGTCACTTGGGACCAGTTTCAGCAAGCTTTCCGCACAACCCATGTCTCTAGTGGAGCTATGTAAATGAAGAAGCGGGAGTTCTGCAATTTATGCTAGGGGAACCGTACTGTGGCTCAGTACGTGGACGAGTTTAGCAAGTTATCTCGCTATGCCCCTGATGATGTGGCCACAGATGCAGCGAAGCAGGAGAAGTTTATGGAAGGGCTGAATGATGAGATGAGTATGCAGTTGATGGTAGCAACCTTCAACAACTACCAGGAGTTGGTAGATAAGGCTCTTATGATTGAAGGGAAGCAGCAGCAGATTGAGAGCCGCAAGAGGAAGTATGGATAGGGGAAGTATAACTCAGGAGCTCAGCAGAAACCTCGCCTAACCCCGAACCCGGGAGGACTTGTTCATAACCATGGAGGTCACAACCACACTGGAGGAGGATCGCATAACCATAATGGGTCTAAGAATGGGAATGGGAACGGAACCAACAATAATCGTAACCGCCCCAACCCAGCCACACCCGCCAAAAGGGACTTAAGTCATGTTACTTGTTTCAAGTGCGGGAAGACTGGAAACTACGCCACGGAGTGCCCTGAAGGAAAGAATGGAAATGGAAATGGGAGCGCTGGGAAGAAGCCAAATCCATTCAACAAAGGACAAGTGAACCACGTTAACGTGGAGGAGGTTGAAGAGCAGCCGGACGCGATAATAGGTAAGTTTTTGGTTAAGTCATTTACCGCTCTTGTTCTTTTCGATACTGGTGCATCGCATTCATACATATCAAGGGGATTCGTGTATAAGTTTAAACTACCAACCCAAACCCTTAGGACCCCTCTTTTAGTGAGTTCACCCGGAGCAGAGTATATGGCTAGCCGATGGTGTGACCAGATACCCTTAACCATTGGTACACATGTTTTTCCGTCCGACCTAATTATCTTGGAGTCACAAGGACTGGATGTGATATTGGGTATGGACTGGATGTCAAAGTTCGGAGGAAGGATTGATTGTGCTAGTAAGTCGATTTATCTCACCAACCCGAAAGGAAAAAGGATTAAGTATGTATCTAGGCATGTGCCTAGGAGGAGTCAAATGAATGCCCTTACGGGAGCTGTTCAGGAGGAAGTGCCTATAGTGAAGGATTACCCGGATGTTTTTCCAGAGGAGTTACCAGGCATGCCACCGGATAGAGACATTGAGTTTTTGATAGAGCTATTGCCAGGTATAGGACCAATATCCAAGAGACCCTATCGGATGCCCGCAAATGATCTGGAAGAAATTAAGAAACAGATCAAGGAGTTATTGGAGAAAGGATACATCCGAAGAAGTTCATCACCTTGGGGAGCCCCAGTACTTTTGGTTGAGAAGAAGGATAAATCCCTGAGGATGGTTGTTGATTATCGAGCATTAAATGAAGTGACTATTAAGAACAAGTACCCACTGCCGATGATCAACGATCTGTTTGATCAGTTACAAGGAGCTAAAGTGTTTTCGAAGATCGATTTGCGATCAGGGTATCATCAGTTGAAGATACGAGAGAAGGATATACTGAAGACAACGTTCACAACATGATATGGACTATACACGGTCATGTCATTTGGACTGACTAACGCCCCTGCCTATTTCATGAGCATGATGAACAAGGTGTTCATGGAGTATTTGGACAAGTTTGTTGTGGTGTTTATTGATGATATTATGGTATACTCGAAGAATGACGAGGAGCACAAGGAGCATTTGCGCTTAGTTCTCGAGAAACTCAGGCAACACCAGTTGTATGCTAAGTTTAGCAAATGCGAGTTTTGGTTGAAGGAAGTCGGGTTCCTTGGACATGTTATATCGGGAGAAGGTATAGCAGTAGACCCCAGCAAAATTCAGTCAGTCACTGAATGGTTGGCACCCACTTCAGTTAGCGAGATCCGCAGTTTTCTTGGACTCGCAGGATACTATCGGAGGTTCATTGAGAACTTTTCCAAGATTGCAAAGCCAATGACTGAACTGTTAAAGAAGGATACTAAGTTTAAATGGACATAAGATTGCGAGGCAAGTTTCCAAGAGTTGAAGAAAGGTTTGACTACAGCGCCAGTGCTAACACTGCCAGATATACATAAGGAGTTCCAAGTGTACCGCGATGCCTCACGCTTAGGACTTGGATGTGTGCTTATGAAGGACGGGAGAGTTGTTTCGTATGCCTCACGACAACTAAAACCTCATGAGTTGAACTATGCCACGCATGATTTGGAGTTAGCAGCCGTAGTGCATGCATTGAAGACCTGGAGACATTACCTTATTGGAAACTGTTGTGATGTGTACACGGACCATAAGAGTTTGAAGTACATTTTCACCCAGAAGGAGCTGAACCTTCGACAGAGGAGATGGTTAGAGCTTATAAAGGATTATGACATGAAGCTACACTATCATCCAGGAAAGGCCAATGTCGTAGCAGACGCTTTGAGCCGGAAGAGTTATGCTAATATCCTTGAAAGCAAGGGACTGCCGAAGGAATTAGCAGAGGACATCATGGAACTTTGATTGGAGATTGTTCCTAGAGGATTTATTGCAACAATGGAGGTCCAGCCGACATTGCTGGAAAAAATTCGGGAAGCTCAAAAGGATGACAAAGAGATTGCCGAGATAAAGGAGAAGATGGGCAAAGGAAAGGCCAAAGGTTTTCGTGAGGACGAGCATGATACCTTGTGGTTTGAGGACCGAGTTTATGTGCCCAATAACCAGGAGATCAGGAAGTTAATACTTCAAGAGGCCCATGACTCACAATACTCGATACACCCCAGAAACACCAAGATGTATTTGGATTTGAAGGAACGTTTCTGGTGGACCGGTATGAAGAAGGATGTTGCCGAGTATGTAGCCGTATTGATGTATGTCAGCGCGTGAAGGCAGAGCATTAGAAGCCAGCAAGATAGTTACAGCCTATGCCGATACCCGAATGGAAGTGGGATAAACTGGGCATGGACTTTATCACTGGATTGCCCAGGACCAAAGCCGAATATGATTCCATATGGGTAGTAGTTGATCGCTTGACCAAAGTATCTCACTTCATCCCAGTGAAAACCACCTATACAAGTGCAAAGTTGGCCAAGATATATATGTCCAGGATAGTATGTCTGCATGGAGTTCCGAGGACCATCGTATCAGATCAAGGAACACAGTTTACCTCAAAGTTTTGGCACCAGTTGCACCAGACTTTGGGAACGAGATTGGAGTTTAGTACAGCATTTCACCCGCAGACGGATGGACAAACAGAGAGAGTCAACCAAATTCTGGAGGACATGTTGAGAGCCTGTGCGCTAGATTATGGATCTAGTTGGGATGGCAATTTGCCATACGCAGAGTTTTCATACAACAATAGCTATCAAGCCAGTTTGAAGATGGCATCGTTTGAAGCCCTGTATGGACGAAGGTGCAGAACACCGTTGATGTGGGATGAGGTAGGAGACCGACAGTTGTTTGGACTAGACTTGATCAAAGAGTCTGAGGAGAAGGTTAAATTGATTCGTGACAGACTGAAGATTGCTCAGTCCAGGCAGAAGAGTTATGCTGACTCAAAACGCAAGGAGGTAACCTATGAAATTGGAGATCGATCATATCTGCGAGTATCACCCTTGCGAGGAGTGAAACGTTTTTGGAGTTAAGGGAAAGTTAGCCCCAAGATTTGTAGGACCGTATTGTATTTTGGAATGGATGGGAGAAGTTGCCTACAAGTTGGATTTACCCGAGGGATTGTCAGGAGTTCATGACGGATTCCATGTTTCACAGCTGAAGAAGTGTCATGCTGAGATGGCAGATATACCGCTAAGAGATACAGTACCCCTGGAGGTGATTCAGTTGGACAATGATTTGACTTATGAGGAGAAACCAGTTAAGATTCTCGAGTCTGCCAGCAGAGTCACCCGCAGTAAGGTTATCAAGTTTTATAAAGTTCAGTGGAGCCACCATATCGAGGATGAAGCCACATGGGAACGAGAGGATGATCTTCGCAAAGACCACCCACACCTATTTTCTAGCCAACCCGAATCTCGAGGGCGGGATTCATCTTAAGGGGGGTAGGTTTGTAACATCCCAAATTTTCAATTTGGAATGTTATACATAGTCATCCATGCATATCATATTTTATTCGCATTTCGTCTCGCAATCCTCAAAAATCCTAGGAAACTCAAGGACCCTTGGAGAGAGAGTTGGGGATTTCCCGGTTTTCAAATTTGATTTTTATCAAATTTTGAAACGAGGATTTTTGGTTTTAATTATTTTCTCTCCAAAATTATTTCATACTAAAATATACGAGAGGAGATAATATGACTTCTCCAAGATATTGAAATATTGGAGGAAAATATTAAAATCAAATATTTGTTTTATATGGATTTTATTGCAATTTTGTTTGCATTAGAAAAATTGCACGTTTTTCAAAATTGCATTTTAGGGCGAAGAAAATGTTCATCTTGTTCTAAATATTATATTTTGGACGGTGAAAATTTGTTTTGGCATTTTTAGATTTATATTTATTTTTCTAGGATTTTTCTTCTGTCGGCGGAATTATTTAAAAAAAGTTCCCGCGCCGACTGGGCCTAAGGCTCAGCCGAGCCAGGCCGGCCCAGCCGCCACCGCCCCATCCTGCGCGCGCGCGCGTCGTCGCCGCCGCCACTCATACCGGCGTCCGAGTTGGACTCCGCCTCCGCCCCGCATTGGCCCCTACTCCAAGCCACCACCCCCGCCCCTTTATATACGCTGTCACCCCCGCCCCAAACACCACCGCCACTGCCGCCAGCCCCGCCGCCCGCGCTAGCCGCCGCCATCGCCGCTTACTGCCACCGCCGCTTGCCGCAGCCCTGCGCCGCCGCCGCCGAGC
>NC_041390.1:454484759-454493511 GCF_002162155.2 Triticum dicoccoides | reverse complement strand
AGCGCCGCCGCCCCGCAAGCCGCCGCCCCGCCGCTGCCCCACCTCGCCGGAGCCCCCTCGCCGGAGGTAGCACCCGGTTCCCGCCGTCGGTCTTTTAAACCGTTCGTTTTTTTAGAAAACCCTAGATCCATTTTTTCGGATTCACCGGGTTTTTTAGGTTCTTCTAGTCAGCGGACGTTCGTTAGTTACAGCTAACGAATGCTCGTTCATTAGTCTGTTCGTCAGTTTTCTTTTATCGGATTTATTCCGCGATTTTTCTGATCGCGATTTCTGATCCGATCTTAGTTTCTGTTTTTCTTTTCGCTCGTTAGTCGGAATCAGGCGATTCAAGCGGCTAGAGTTTCGTCTTGAAACCCTCTTTCCGTTTAACCAACTCCAACAAGTTTTTGCTACTATAAAATTTGACCTAGTTTCAGATTAGTAAACGAAGCTTCTTTCTTTCGCCGTTTGAGTTCCGTTGCTCCGTTTGATTTGATTCTTTTTGCGTACCAGAGTTCTTAATTTGAACTTTCTGGTCAACCTCTTTTATTTGAGTTTTGCTTGTGCATTGTAGCTTGTTACTTATGTATGCTATTGTTTGCTTGCGATAGAACACCTGGAGTGCGAAGCATGCTACTACGAGTCCCTAGGTTTCGCAGATCGTCAGCAAGGCAAGTAACACTTTGATCATACCCCTTTTATCACCCAGTTTTTATGTTGGTTCCAATCCTCAACATTGCATGATTAGGATGTCTTTAACATGTGGGTTGGGAAGTAGTTGTTGAGGTAGAACCTATTGCCCTATTACATTCAAACCCTTGGGGAGTTACTCTACGCGTTGCTTATATTACTATGCTATGCTATGCTCGTAGACGTGGTTTGGGTTTGAGTGAAATCCATGACAGATGTGAGATTGTTAAATTAATGGTTCAACTTAAGGTGGCAACTTAATCAAACAACTGGGTGGATTGAGGCACCTGGAGTACCCAGTGTTGCCTGTATTTTTGGAAATCCCGGAGTACCCGTGTGATATTCCTATGGACCGCCACCCAGGCTCAAAGGGAACTGAGATGATTCATGCTAGAAACTTCCATGTGCAGCCACAAGCTACTATGGGCTCTAGCATAGTTGAGTAAGTTATGTGAAGCTCTTGAAGAGGCAGATCAGCAGGTAGTGGGATGTAGGTTTGGTATGGTCTGTCCGGAGTAGAGAGTTAATGTTTCTGAAAGACTATGTCTCGGTCATCCATTTCTCAAACACCCTGTAGTGCGAGAAATCCAACGGAGGAGATCGAGTTTTGTGGGGAAAACTGCGCAAACCTCTGCAGAGTGTACAATCTAATCATGGTTAGCCGTGTCCCCGGTTATGGACAATTCTTGAGTATCTAGTACTTGGGTTATCCCATGTATCTCATCACTTTTAATTAATATTGTTGGGTTGTTAATCACTTTAATTGGGATTGAGTTGTAGGAACCTTCTCAATGATGTTTCAACTACCATGATAGTTAAATTAAAATCTATTCCTTTGTTGTAGAGAAAAATTGGCTTTTCGCAAAAACTGTAACCATAGAGCTTTCCACTAGCCAAATATGCATGTAGTGATAGCATTATTCTGTTCTTGCTCTACTGTGTTACTTTGCCAGCACATTCCATGTGCTGACCTGTTTTTGGGCTGCAACATATTATGTTGCAGACTTTTCAAACGAGGGGTAAGGTTCGGTAGGTCGTTGCCATGCAACTCAGCTATGCCGTTGGAGTTGACGGACTCACTTTATCTTCCAAGCCTTCCACTGTTATCGCATGAGATGGCCTTAAGCCATATTATTGTAATAAGTTCTCTCTTGAGACATTCATTGTAATAAGTGTGTGATTGCTACTCTGTTATAAATCCTTCGAGTATTGTGTGTGTCAGCATTACCGATTCAGGGATGACACTGAAGCACAGAGAATTGACCATCTAAGGTCGGGTCGCTACATGAAAAGAGAGAGAAGGCAAGGGCAGAGAAAGCTGCAAAGATGCCAACTGTAGAAGAGGCATCTCAGGTATTCTTGAAGAGCAAGCAAGACCAGCTTGGATATCTGATCCAATCCACACTGAAGATTGAGAAGGGCTTGGCCACCCTGACTAAGAACCAGTAGAGTTTGGAGAAGATCGTTGAGCAGAAATTCTATAATCTGGATGTCAAGGTAACTGAGATGCAAACTGCACTTGAGCAGCTACAGGAGGAAGCAGAGGAGAAGAAGGGAAAGTCTACCACTGATGCTTTCAAGCGAGTGCCACGAGGTCCAAGGTCTGCTGCAGTGCCAGTAACAGATACTAGAGCTTCAGTGTCAGCACTAGCAACTACAGCTCCAGTGCCACCTCCAGCACCCACTCCATCAGCTCCAACTACTTCATCGGAAGCCTTCGTCCTTGGAGTGCTCTCTACACCACCTCCCAAAGATCAAGCCTGAGAGTCGTTTAGCACTATGCATTTTTGAACTTTTTGGTAACTTGTTGCCAAAGGGGGAGAAAAATGTATAGATCATAGGCTTCGAGAGAGAGTGTTGTTCTTTTATCTCTCTTGCTATTTTGGTTGAACTTCTTTATTGAGTGCTTGTGTGAGATACTTTATGTCCTTGTGAGATACTTGTTGATCATGTGGTTGATCATATGCTACCCTTAATGTTTGGTTGAATGATGCTATCCTTTATATTCCTTATATGATCATTCACTTGCTTGGTGATGAGTGCATGCTTTTAATCTCTATCATTTTGAGCGCTCCACCAAGATGTATGTGACATGGAAGAGTAACCCATGATCCTAATCGATTGTGCATTTGCATTCAAAAGCAAATTTTAAGTAATGCACAAATTTAGGGGGAGCTCTTGCTTATCACATATTTCTCAAAGCGACGATCTCTTTTCAATCTTTTTATCATTTGTCGAAGCTTTGATCTATATGTTGTCATCAATTACCAACAAGGGGGAGATTGAAAGTGCAACTATCCCTGGGTGCTTTTGGTAATTCCTAACAACATATAACTCATTGAGCTAATGCTACTTAAAGATAAACAATTCAGGAAAGCTCAGTGATTGGCATGGCATGGATGAGAAAAGTGGATCCCTCAAAATACTAAGGACAAAGAATTGGCTCAAGCTCAAAGCTCGAGACTCTACACATTTTCATTTTAAGTGATCCAAGATCACATTGAGTCCATAGGAAAACCCAATACTATTAAGAGGCGATGAGGTGTTGCCTACTGGATTGCTTGCTCAAAGTGCTTAGTGATATGCTCCAAAAGCCCTCAACTACTTTCTCACATCCACATATGTCCCAAACCAAAAGTCAAACTCGGCCCCACCGAAACTTTCTATCCGGCGCCACCGAGTTCAGTTGACATAGCCACTTCAAGAAACCCTAGTCTTCTCGGTCTCACCGATAGGGACCTCGGTCTCACCGAGATGGGATTGTAATCTCTCTGTTTCCCTTCGTAACATTTCGGTCAAACAAAGATGAGCGATCGGTCCCACCGAGATTGCAATGCAAACTCTCCGTTTCCCTTTCGTAACACTTTGGTCCAACCGAGATGAGCGAATCGGTCCCACTGAGTTTGCCTGATCAACTCTCTGTTAGTCCATTACCAAAGTCGGTCTCACCGAGTTTGTGTAATTGGTGTCACCGAGATTACGTTATGCCCTAACCCTAACAAAATCGGTCCCACCGAGTTGACATGTCGGTCCCACCGAGAATCCTAACGTTCACATTTTGAACTAAATCGGTCTGACCGAGTTTCATGATTCGGTCCCACCGAGTTTGCTGATTTGTGTGTAACGGTTAGATTTTGTGTGGAGGCTATTTATACCCCTCCACCCACTCTTCATTCATGGAGAGAGCCATCAGAATATGCCTACACTTCCAACATACATTTTCTAAGAGAGAACCACCTACACTTGTGTTGACGTCAAGATATTCCACTCCGACCACATAAATATTGATCTCTAGCCTTCCCCAAGTTGCTTTCCACTCAAATCATCTTTCCATGAAATCCAAATCCTATGAGAGAGAGTTGAGTGTTGGGGAGACTATCATTTCAGGCACAAGAGCAAGGAGTTCATCATCAACACACCATTTGTTACCTCTTGGGGAGTGGTGTCTCCTAGATTGGTTAGGTGTCACTTGGGAGCCTCCGTCAAGATTGTGGAGTTGAACCAAGGAGTTTGTAAGGGCAAAGAGATTGCCTACTTCATGAAGATCTACCTGAGTGAGACAAGTCCTTCATGGGCGACGGCCATGGTGGGATAGACAAGGTTGCTTCTTCGTGGACACTTCATGGGTGGAGCCCTCCGTGGACTCGCGCAACCGTTACCCTTCGTGGGTTGAAGTCTCCATCAACGTGGATGTACGATAGCACCACCTATTGGAACCACGCCAAAATCTCCGTGTCTCCAATTGCGTTTGCATACTCTAAACTTGTTTTACTTTCCGCTGCTATACTCTTAGAATTGCATGTGTAGGTTGATTGCTTGACTTGTGCTAAGTTGCTAAAATCTGCCTAGAAGTAAAATTGGGAAAAGGCTAGATTTTTATTTGGTCAAGTAGTCTAATCACCCCCCCCCCTCTAGACATACTTTCGATCCTACAGAACCATAGCTACAGAACCTGACCTGAGAAGAATTCTTCTTCTCCTTTTAAGCGTTGAGTTGGGATTCAGAGTGGTGGTCCTCGTGCTTTGGGCACTGCAGTTCCCTTACTAACTGCTCGTGTTTGGGTGCTCTGGAACTGGGTTACTATCTACTGGGGTTGTGGTTAGAAGGGGTGTAGCTGGTTCTCTGTCCAACTGGGTAGGGGTACAATCTGCGAGAGTCTGGGTTATGTGTGGTGAAGCTGGTTCTTGGGCAAGTCAACTGTGGTTCTATCTGTATCAACTGGTAGCACTATCTTTTCTAAAGATTGTGTTATTACTCCCTTAGATACTGTCATCACCCTCTCCAATTCAAATGGCCGATAAACAAGAAAAGTAATTGAATGTACAGCCATTGTATGATAGAAAGGTGCAATGGATAGTGGCGAATAAAACAGGGCATGAAATAATTCACATTTATGTTTTCTAGCCAAACAGGATAGTATGACACAATTTCACATATATGATGGCTAACTAAACAGGATAGCATGATACAATTTCACATTATGATGGCTAACTAAAAAAGATGGAAAGACATAGTTCAAAATATGATGACTATGTAAACAGGATGACATGATATAACTATATAATGTGTTTATTAAATAGGTTGGCATGCCATAATTCACATACATGCCGCCTATGGAAACATGATAGCATGATATAATTCCCGGATAGAATGACATAATTAAAAATATGATGACTGTAAACACTAAATAGGATGAGATGATATAACTATATGATGTCTTTATTAAATGGGTTGCCATGCCATATTCAGATAGATGTTGTGTATGTAAACATGATGGCATGATATAATTCAACTATATGATTTATATAGTAAGCAAGTAAGTAGATGGCAATCCTTATATGATGTAAAAACTAAGCAATGCAAGACAACATGCATGACATGGGTAATATAACCCTGCCAAGTTTGAGCATAGACCTCAGGGGGGAAATAGGACTGGTCATCAGTCTCTGAATCCTCCTCTGAGGAGCTCTCTGTATCCAGCAAGATGTTTGCTTCAGCAGGTAGCATTGTCTGCTTTGAATACCTTGTTTTCACTCCAGATACTTCCATCACCGCTTCAAATGGCTGATGCACAGGAAGAGTAGTTGAATATACAAACGTTGTCGACAAATGGAACACGTACTACAAAAAAATGATAGCATGATATAATTCACATACATGATGATTGGCTCAACAGCATGGCATTGCATAATTCACATATATAATGTCTTTGCAATAAGATAGCATTGCATAATTCACATATATAATGTCTTGCAACAAGATGGCAATGCATAATTCACATATATGGTAATTATACACTAAACAAGTGGCATTCACACAAAGCATGTCTAAACTAATCAAATGACATCGCAATACAAGACACCATACGCACGATATGAGCAACATAACCCTGCCAAGTTAATTAGAGCATACACCTCGGGGGGGATAGGACTGGTCATCTATCTCTGAATCCTCCTCTGAGGAGCTATCCGTAACCAGCGAGATATGCTCTTCGTCAGATAGCATAGTCTGCTCTGAAGACCTTGTTTTCACTCCAGAATTTTCCAACACCGTGTCAAATGGCTGATGCACACGAAGAGTAGTTGAATGTACTAACATTGTTGACAAATGTAATACATAACAGAAAAAAGGATGGCCTAATATAATTCACATATAAGATGACTGGCTAAGCATGATGGCATTGCAAAATTCACATATATGATGCCTGGCTAAACAAGATGCCATTGCATAATTCACATAAACGATGAATAAACTAAACATATGACATTCACATAAAGCATGTCTAAACTAAGTAGTTGACATATTTGATGTATAAAGTAAGCAATGCAAGGCACCATATGCATGATATAACCAACATCAGCATGCCAAGTTAGAGCGAAGACCTCATGGGGTAAATAGGAGTGGTCTTCTGCTTCTGAATCCCCCTCAGAACAGTTATATTCCTCTTGATTATGATCCGAAATGGGTGGAGGGGGGCTGCCTTTGCGCCCACCATGGAGCGATGTGTGCATTAAATTTTATTGCCACGCAAGGCTCGTCTCTTTTGCTCTACATGTTCAGTTCCATTGTGTACAATAACAGACATGCATAGGAATAAAACATAGTGAGATTATGTAAGGAGTGCATGCACAAATCTAGAGTGATGGTAGCAAACTATGGATAGACCCAAAACCAATGATAGCAGGCAGATAATAGCTTTAGTTAAAAAATACAGATAATAGCTCCTTTAATGTTTGTTTGCACCCAACATGAAACTCATAGTAGACACCCGAGATTAACCAGATAGTAGACAGATAGTACTGATTTCTGCCCCAATATGTACCCCACAACCATTTAAAAACTCAAGTTTCAGCATAAGTTTGGACCTGACTCGGAGTCTAATAAGTGAACACGACGATAAATTAGCATGTCATCATATTAAGAGATGCATAACGTAAGCAGACACGGAAGAGTGCGACCTCTCTTGCGGACCAGTGTAGTCCTCAAGGTCATCTGCTCAGTTGATGATGGTAATGCAGTTGTCGTGGCTACTGGCGGCGGGGAAGAAGATCTGAGGTGGCGAAAGACAGTCTGGAGAGCGGATCCCTGCTATGGTGAACCCTTCCGTCGTTGGAGCAGCTGAGCTAGGGTGGAACACAACACCGCAGGAGCAGGACAAACCACACAAGGTTTTCTTTGACACATATCTGTAATAGAAGTAATTGTGTAAGGGCTTGTTTGAATTTGAGGATTCTAACAATGCAGGGATAGGAAATAGATAGGAATAGGATAGGAATGCACGTGCAAAACAGAGAATTTAAAAACAGGGGATTTCTGCCAATCTGGGTGTTTGGTTCACAAGAATTGGAAGATCATAGGATGCAAAGAAGCATGGTGAGATTAAGTCAAACCACAAGAAAATGTACGGTTATAATGCTATTATGCTACTATCTCTTAGTCTTGTGCTTCATGAATAGGAATTTGAAAAGGAGGACAAGTGGGAATTAAAATTCCTATGGTTTTTCTTTCAAGGAGACACTAAAGGAACAAATCCTATAGTTTTCCTTTGCACCAAATTCATGAAAAGTAGTACCATACGAAATTTTCCAATTCCTATGTTTTTCATTCACTTTTCCTTCCAAGCACTGGCGATTCCTGTAGGCAGGCTTGAGCAAGGAAAAGCCTACACTAAAAAAATGTTTTTGTGCTACTTCTATTACTTTGGACCCAGGCCACTGCCCTACTAGCTCAACTCCCAGGGCCATCGACAAATGCACAACTCAAACACATAGAGATAAATAATGTTGGCGTTCAAGGGAGTCCATCACAGATAGCTAAGTTCCCTGGTACCTCACTGCTTATCATATAGTAGGATAAAATGATCGTATTTCCCGTTACTCCGTGTGCTCAGTGGACAATATATATAACATGTAGAGTAAAAAAGATATGCAAGAAGTGTACAACCTCTTTGGCGAAGCCATGTCGATCTCAGCGTGATTGGGTTGGCCGGTGAGGATGCTCCGGCTGACTTGGCTGTCGGAGGAGGGGAAGAAGATCTTAGGCGTCTGGAGATGGAGCCCGAGGTACTCCTCCGCTGTGATGGAGGGTTTCGTCATTGGAGCAGCTCCGGTGAGTTGTACGACGCCGAGGCTGAAGCAAGACAAGAGAGACAACATTAACCTGAGTAAAATTCTAATAGCATCTCCAATAGATGATGTAAAATACATAACCACAAAGTGCTAGATGTATACATCAGCCACTCATCTCTGAACTTAACTGTCGAAACTGAATTTAACTGTCAAAACTGAACTTAACTGTCGAAACTGAATTTTGCTATCGAAACTGAATTTTACTGTCGAAACTGAACGCATTAGAGGTCAGGCTACACGTCAGTCGACTGGCTTTTTCATCTCTGGTCATTCAATTTTGCAGTCGTTGGATACGAAATCAAGGGCCTGCAGTTCATCTTCAACCTCCAACCCCTTGAGCCACCAGCCACCACTGGCCAAACAGCTGCCCCCCGTCGCCCACGGCCGGCGGTGCACCGCCCCACCCGCCCTGAAAACACTCCCCACCGCCGGTCCGCCGTTGCGTCGGCCATCCC
>NC_041390.1:454440014-454484617 GCF_002162155.2 Triticum dicoccoides | reverse complement strand
AAGATAGACAGTGGGGTACCTCTCTGGCGAGCCCCCCTCCCCGTTGCGGCTGGTTCTTCCTTAACTCCGACGAGCCCCCACCCCCTGAAAATTGACTAACCCAAAAGTCGATTCAGTCGACTGAAGTGTAGCTAAATCGGAGCAGCATCGCAAGCAAGAGAAAGATCGAGAGAAGCATCGCGAGGAAGAGCAAGAGCAAGAGCAAGAGTAGACCAGGCAGGGGACCGAGAGCAAGAGCAGAGCAGCAACGTGAGCGAAAGTTAAAGCAGCAGCAGCTCCTATTGATGTGGACGCCGCCGCCGAGGGAGCGACACCATGGAGGAAGTGGCCAGCCACGCTGCCGTGGATGGAGCCGCGCCGTGTCGGCTCGGGACCGAGCACCGGCAGCACCGTGAGATCGAATCAAGAAGAAAATGCGGCGATTACTGTACAACCTCTTTGGTGGCCCCGATTAGGCCGCAGATTCATCCGAGGAAACGGTGATGATGATGCTCTTCCGGTGGTGCAGGTGAAGATGGCGGTGTGGGAATGGAGGTGGTGCAAAAGACGAGGGGAACATCGGGGAAGCTCCTTGGAGGTGGAGGACGGGGTAGCTGAACCGGCGGGACGACCAGATCAACGACGGATCCTCATTCGGTACGGTGGATGAGGGACTCGAGGTGTTGCTGTGGACGACGTCGTCGGGGAAGAGGCTCCGGCTGGGTGGCGGGTGGAGGAGGGTGTGGGGCTTCGTGGGTTTTCCTGGCCTCGGTGTACGAATGGGTGGGCAGATGGGATGGGAGTGGGGAACCATGGCTTAGGGACGTGCTTGTCCGAAATGTGGGGTAAGTTACGAAAGTACCCCCACTGATTTGAGGTGGTTCTTTCAGTTCAGGGGTATCACGGGCATTTCACGCGTCGGGATTTCACAGGAGGTGGGAGTTTTCGCGCGCGTTGTAATTTTGGAATAGCAAGGCGCGGGTTGAGATGGAGGGAGTTGTCGGAGCACAACGAGACAAAGATATATCTTAAATATTTCGGGCTAACAAGGCGTGGGTTGAAATTTCCGGACAAGCCTAACGTGTATTGTACCAAATCAATTCACACTACAAATGTCATTCAAAACTTTGAATTCATGTTATGTTCAATAAAAATATTTCTCTAGGTGTATAATGCATGCAACCTAGTACTCAAATGAACGTTTTAGTGCATTCCAAACATATATACTACCGCTTCAATATGAACTAAATTTGAATTCGTTTCTCTATTTGAATAAGATCTACAATAATGATTGTCATGAAGTCAAAGCATTTGAATTAATTTCTCTGTTTTAATAAGATCTACAATCGTCATTATTGTCAAGTTAAACCATCATTTGTGTATTATCTTCACAGCACACCACATGATTAGTCTCGAGTTGCATATGAACTATGTGTACTATATGAACTCGAACTCGATTTTTTGAATCCACTTTATGTTGATTTCAAATCATAGTACATTTCAAGCTCTAGCTAGATCTTCACAAACCAAACCATGTCTCATATGTATAATGTGTTTATCACATTATATATGGTGCCCTGGCCCCTACACCTACAAGTATTTAGATGTGAGTTGCAAACACCACACATTACCACAAATTCAAATAAAATGTGAGAATGTTCGATATATAGTATTGTTTAGATTGTTTGATATTTAGTTGTAAGCTGCAAACGCCACTGATACGTCCATTTTGCATCATGCTTTTATATCGATATTTATTGCATTATGGGCTGTCAATACACATTATGCCACAATACTTATGCCTATTCTCTCTTATTTTACAAGGTCTGCGTAAAGAGGGAGAATGCCGGCAGCTGGGATTCTGGGCTGGAAAAGGAACAAATATTAGAGACCTATTCTGCACAGCTCCAAAAGTCCTGAAACTTCATGGAAGTCGTTTTCAGAATATATAAAAAATACTGAACGCAAGAAGTTCACCAGGGGGCCACACCCTGCCCATGAGGGTGGGGGTGTGCCCTACCCCCCTGGGCGCCCCCCTACCTCATGGGCCCCCTGGTGGCCCTCCGATGGCCATCTTATTCTATATGGAGTCTTTCGATGAGGAAAAAATCATAAGCCATCTTTCCGGATGAGACTCCGCCGCCACGAGGCGGAACCTTGGCGGAACCAATCTAGGGCTCTGGCGGAGCTGTTCTGCCATGGAAACTTCCCTCCGGGAGGGAGAAATCATCACCAATGATCCTCTCATCGGGAGGGGGTCAATCTCCATCAACATCTTCACCAACACCATCTCCTCTCAACGCTAGTTCATATCTTGTATCCAATTCTTGTCTCTAAGCCTGGGATTGGTACCTGTGGGTTGCTAGTAGTGTCAATTACTCCTTGTAGTTGATCCTAGTTGGTTTATTTGGTGGAAGATCATATGTTCAGATCCTATATGCATATTAATACCCCTCTGATTATGAACATGAATATTCTTTGTGAGTAGTTACGTTTGTTCCTGAGGACATGGGAGAAGTCTTTCTATTAGTAGTCATGTGAATTTGGTATTCGTTCGATATTTTGATGAGATGTATGTTGTCTCTCCTCCAGTGGTGTTATGTGAACGTCGACTACATGACACTTCACCATTATTTGGGCCTAGAGGAAGGCATTGGGAAGTAATAAGTAGATGATGGGTTGCTAGAGTGACAGAAGCTTAAACCCTAGTTTATGCGTTGCTTGGTAAGGGGCTGATTTGGATCCACATGTTTCATGCTATGGTTAGGTTTACCTTAATACTTTTGTTGAAGTTGCGGATGCTTGCAATAGAGGTTAATCATAAGTGGGAAGCTTGTCCAAGTAAGGGCAGCACCCAAGCACCGGTCCACCCACATACCAAATTATCAAAGTACCAAACGCGAATCATATGAACGTGATGAAACCTAGCTTGACGATATTCCCATGTGTCCTCGGGAGGGCTTTACATCATATAAGAGTTTGTCCAGGCTTGTCCTTTGCTACAAAAAAGATTGGGCCACCTTCCTGCACTTTATTTACTTTTGTTACTTGTTACTCGTTACAAATTATCCTGTCACAAAACTATCTGTTACCTATTATTTCAGTGCTTGCAGAGAATACCTTACTGAAAACCGCTTATCATTTCCTTCTGCTACTCGTTGGGTTCAACACTCTTACTTATCGAAAGGACTACGATAGATCCCCTATACTCGTGGGTCATCAGCCACATATTATCACAAATTCAAATAAAATGTGAGATTGTTTGATGTATAGTATGGTTTAGATTCTTCCACATTTAGCTCTGAATTGCAAACGCCATGCATTATCACATTATGGTATAACATGTGCAAAACCACAACATGCGTATCACCGCTATATTCATGCATGCATATGTTTAAAACACTATGATCTCCTGTTCAAATATATGAATCCACTTTCATATCAAATTATGACCTTTGTTAGTCTCTTACAACCACACAATCCTCTAAACTTTGTAGCTACCACTAACTTTCTCTCATGCATGCACACACCCACCTCGCCCTCCCCCTCCCTCAGCATTCTATCCATCACGCACATTCATTTTTTTTCTTTAGGTCGTTCTCCCACAGTCTACACAACTCCTTTCCGACACACACCGATCGATAAACCTCTCCAACGATGTTTGCCTACAACATACACACGCACCTTCAATATCCTACTTTATGTGTCCTTGCCTCGTGTGTCTCATACGGTCCCACACACGTGTAAATTCTCGCCCCTCTTTTCATCGATCTCACAACCGCACACTCCTCCCCCTATCTAGCTAGTAGTTGGGCCTCTCGCACCACCTCCTAGCTCCATTCTCTATGTCTATCCGTCTCACCGGGCCTTATTTTCCTCTAACAAATGGACGTACACCGACCGATCTCCCGCTATA
Source organism: Triticum dicoccoides (assembly GCF_002162155.2). NCBI lineage: Eukaryota > Viridiplantae > Streptophyta > Magnoliopsida > Poales > Poaceae > Triticum > Triticum dicoccoides. The sequence goes on along the minus strand of NC_041390.1, from coordinate 454,480,722 downwards.
CATATAGCTAGCTAGGTCCTTATAACTCGTTTTTCCCCATGCGTCGATCGATCTACCTCATTAGTTGTGTCTCTCCCTTCCTCCGACAAACAACAATTGATCTACCGATCTAGTTAGGTTTGCTTACCAAACACATGGTTCCCCTTCATTATCCATGGATGTGTCCCGATAGATCTATCACGCACAGGCACACACAGAAACACATCCCCACTCTTATTGATAATATTGCAGTTCCACCCTCACTTTGTCTAGTAGGCCTCTCCCACCATCTTCGAGAAGCAACTCCATCACCCATCCAGCACTCTACCCCTCTCCCTCCCTCTCTCTCTCTCTCCTCTCTCTCTCTCTCTGTCCCATCCTATTTCCTGTCCTTCAGTTATGTATGGACGTCGATCGATCTCCCTCAAGACATAGTTGGGTCTCTCCTTCGCAAAACATATACGAGTCGTTCTACCTCTATAGTTAGGCCTCTGCCTACCCCTCCCCACCCCCTCGCACACACACACACACACACACCGATACATCGAGTGCTCTAGTCATGTCTCCCTGCCACACACAAACTTGACCTGCTGCTACCTCTTGAGCACTTGTGTTCATTTTCCCTTGAAGAGGAAAGGGTGATGCAGCAAAGTAGCGTAAGTATTTCCCTCAGTTTTTGAGAACCAAGGTATCAATCCAGTAGGAGGCCACGGACGAGTGTCTCGCACCTACACAAACAAATAAATCCTCGCAACTAACGCGATAAGGGGTTGTCAATCCCTACACGGTCACTTACGAGAGTGGGATCTTATAGATATGATAAGATAATATTTTTGGTATTTTTATGATAAAGATGCAAAGTAAAATAAATGGCAAAGGAAATAACTAAGTATTGGAAGATTAATATGATGGAAGATAGACCCGGGGGCCATAGGTTTCACTAGTGGCTTCTCTCGAGAGCATAAGTATTCACGGTGGGTAAACAAATTATTGTTGATCAATTGACATAATTGAGCGTAGTTATGAGAATATCTAGGTATGATCATGTATATATGCATCATGTCCGAGACAAGTAGACCGACTCCTGCCTGCATCTACTACTATTACTCCACACATCGACCGCTATCCAGCATGCATCTAGAGTATTAAGTTCAAGAGAATAGAGTAACGCTTTAAGCAAGATGACATGATGTAGAGGGATAAACTCATGCAATATTATGTAAACCCCATCTTGTTATCCTCGATGGCAACAATACAATATGTGCCTTGCTGCCCCTACTGTCACTGGGAAAGGACACCGCAAGATTGAACCCAAAGCTAAGCACTTCTCCCATTGCAAGAAAGATCAATCTAGTAGGCCAAACCAAACTGATAATTCGAAGATACTTGCAAAGATAAACAATCATACATAAAAGAATTCAAAGAAGATTCAAATATTGTTCATAGATAAACTTGATCATAAACCCACAATTCATTGGTCTCAACAAACACACCGCAAAAGAAGATTAAATCAAATAGATCTCCACAAGAGAGGGGGGAACTTTGTATTGAGATCCAAAACGAGAGAAGAAACCATCTAGTTAATAACTATGGACCCGAAGGTCTGAGGTAAACTACTCACACTTCATCGGAAGGGCTATGGTGTTGATATAGAAGCCCTCTGTGATCGATGCCCCCTCCGGCGGAGCTCCGGAACAGGCCCCAAGATGGGATCTCGTGGATACAGAAAGTTATGGCGGTGGAATTAGGATTTTGGCTTTGTATCTGGTAGTTTGGGGGTACGTAGGTATATATAGGAGGAAGGAGTACGTCGGTGGAGCAACAGGGGGCCCACGAGGGTGGAGGGCGCGCCTACCTTGTGTCCTCCTCGTTGATTGCTTGACGTAAGGTCCAAGTCCTCTGGATCATGTTCGTTCCGAAAATCATGTTCCCAAAGGTTTCATTCCTTTTGGACTCCATTTGATATTCTTTTTCTACGAAACCCTAAAATAGGCAAAAAAACAGCAATTCTGGGTTGGGCCTCCGGTTAATAGGTTAGTCCCAAAAATAATATAAAAGTGTATAATAAAGCCCAATAATGTCCAAAACAGAATATAATATAGCATGGAACAATCAAAAACTATAGATACGTTGGAGACGTATCAAGCATCCCCAAGCTTAATTCCTGCTCGTCCTCGAGTAGGTAAATGATAAAAACTGAATTTTTGATGTGGAATGCTACTTGGCATAATTTCAATGTAATTCTTCTTAATTGTGGTATGAATATTCAGATCCGAAAGATTCAAGACAAAAGTTCAATATTGACATAGGAATAATAATACTTCAAGCATACTAACTAAGCAATTACGTCTCTTCAAAATAACATGGCCAAAGAAAGTTATCCCTACAAAATCATATAGTCTGGCTATGCTCTATCTTCACCACACAAAGTATTTAAATCATGCACAACCCCGATGACAAGCCAAGCAATTGTTTCATACTTTTGGTTTTCTCAAACTTTTTCAATCTTCACGCAATACATGAGCGTGAGCCATGGACATAGCACTTTAGGTGGAATAGAATGGTGGTTGTGGAGGAGACAAAAAAGGGGAAGATAGTCTCACATCAACAAGGCGTATCAACGGGCTATGGAGATGCCCATCAATAGACATCAATGTGAGTGAGTAGGGATTGCCATGCAATGGATGCACTAGATCTATAAGTATATGAAAGCTCAACAAAGGGAACTAAGTGGGTGTGCATCCAACTCGCTTGCTCACCAAGACCTAGGGAATTTTGAGGAAGCCCATCATTGGAATATACAAGCCAAGTTCTATAATTAAAAATTCCCACTAGTATATGAAAGTGATAACATAGGAGACTCTCTATTATGAAGATCATGGTGCTACTTTGAAGCACAAGTATGGTAAAATAATAGTAGCATTGTCCCTTCTCTCTTTTTCTCTCATATTTTTTTTATTTGGGCCTTCTCTTTTTTTTGTATGGCCTCTTTTTTTTCGTCCAGAGTCTCATCCCGACTTGTGGGGGAATCATAGTCTCCATCATCCTTTCTTCACTTGGGACAATGCTCTAAAAATGATCATCACACTTTTATTTTCTTACAACTCAACAATTACAAGTCAATACTTAGAACAAAATATGCCTCTATGTGAATGCCTCCGGCGGTGTACCGGGGTATGCAATGAATCAAGAGTGACATGTATGAAAGAATTATGAACGGTGGCTTTGCCACAAATACAATGTCAACTACTTGATCATGCAAAGCAATTTGACAATGATGGGGCGTGTCATAGTAAATGGAACGGTGGAAAGTTGCATGGCAATATATCTCGGAATGGCTATGGAAATGCCATGATAGGTAGGTATGGTGGCTGTTTTGAGGAAGGTATATGGTGGGTGTATGATACCGGCGAAAGGTGCGCGGTATTAGAGAGGCTAGCAATGGTGGAAGGAAGAAAAGTGTGTATGATCCATGGACTCAACCTTAGTCATAAAGAACTCATATACTTATTGCAAAAATCTACAAGTTATCTAAGCAAAGTATTACGCGCATGCTCCTAGGGGGATAGATTGGTAGGAAAAGACCATCGCTCATCCCCGACCGCCACTCATAAGGAAGCCAATAAATAAATAAATCATGCTCCGACTTCATCACATAACGGTTCACCATACGTGCATGCTACGGGAATCACAAACTTTAACACAAGTATTTCTCAAATTCACAACTACTCAACTAGCATGACTCTAATATCACCATCTCCATATCTCAAAACAATTATCAAGTATCAAACTTCTCATAGTATTCAACACACTCATAAGAAAAAAATATTAATCTTGAATGCCTAACATCATTAAAGCAAATTACCATGCTGTTTTGTAGGACTCCCAAAATAATCTAAGTGAATCATGAGAGAACAATAGTTTCTATAAAACAAATCCACCGACGTGCTCTAAAAGATATAAGTGAAGCACTAGAGCAAAAACTCTATAACTCAAAAGATATAAGTGAAGCACATAGAGTATTCTAACAATTTCCGAATCATGTGTGTCTCTCTCAAAAGGTGTGTACAGCAAGGATGATTGTCGAAAACTAACAAATAAAGACTCAATTAATACAAGATGCTCCAAGCAAAACACATATCATGTGGTAAATAAAATATAGCTCCAAGTAAAGTTACCGATGGAAGTAGACGAAAGAGGGGATGCCTTCGGGGGCATCCCCAAGCTTTGGCTTTTAGGTGTCCTTAGATTATCTTGGGGTGCCATGGGCATCCCCACGCTTAGGCTCTTGCCACTCCTTGTTCCATAATCCATCAAATCTTTTACCCAAAACTTGAAAACTTCACAACACAAAACTTAAAGTAGAAAATCTCGTGAGCTCCGTTAGCGAAAGAAAACAAAACACCACTTCAAGGTACTGTAGAGAACTCATTCTTTATTTATATTGGTGTTAAACCTACTGTATTCCAACTTCTCTATGGTTTATAAACTATTTTACTAGCCATAGATTCATCAAAATAAGCAAACAACACACGAAAAACAGAATCTGTCAAAAACAGAACAGCCTGTTGTAATTTGTAGCTAACGCAAGATCTGGAACCCCAAAAATTCTCTAATAAATTTCTGGACGTGAGGAATATATCTATTAATCATCTTCAAAAAGAATTAACTGAATAGAACTTGGCAAATAAAAATGGCAGCAATTCTCGTGAGCACTAAAGTTTCTGTTTTTTACAGCAAGATTAAAAAGACTTTCCCCAAGTCTTCCCAACGGTTCTACTTGGCACAAACACTAACTAAACACAAAAAACACAACCAAAACAGAGGCTAGATAAATTATTTATTACTAAACAGGATCAAAAAGCAAGGAATAAAAATAAAATTGGGTTGCCTCCCAACAAGCGCTATTGTTTAACGCCCCTAGCTAGGCATAAAAAGCAAGGATAGATCTAGGTATTCCCATCTTTAGTAGGCAATCCATAAGTGGCTCTCATAATAGATTCATAAGGTAATTTAATTTTCTTTCTAGGGAAGTGTTCCATGCCTTTCCTTAACGGAAATTGAAATCTAATATTCCCTTCCTTCATATCAATAATTGCACCAATCGTTTTAAGGAAAGGTCTACCAAGAATAATAGGACATGAAGGATTGCAATCTATGTCAAGAACAATAAAATCTACGGGCACATAATTCATATTTGCAACAATAAGAACATCATTAATTCTTCCCATAGGTTTCTTAATAGTGGAATCCGCAAGGTGCAAGTTTAAATAGCAATCATCAAAATCACGGAAACCTAGGAAATCACACAAAGTCTTTGGAATTGTGGAAACACTAGCACCCAAATCACACAAAGCATAGCATTCATGATCTTTAATTTTAACTTTAATAGTAGGTTCCCACTCATCGTAAAGTTTTCTAGGGATAGAAACTTCCGACTCAAGTTTTTCTTCATAAGATTGCAGCAAAGCATCAACGATATGTTTAGTAAAAGCTTTATTTTGACTATAAGCATGAGGAGAATCTAGCACGGATTGCAACAAGGAAATACAATCTATCAAAGAGCAATTGTCATAATTAAATTCCTCGAAATCCAAAATAGTGGGTTCATCGATATTTAAAGTTTTGACTTCTTCAATCCCACTTTTAACAATTTTAGCATCAAGATCTAAAGACTCCGAATTTTTGGAATGCCGTCTAGGTAAAGGTGGATCATATTCAGTCCCATCATTATCAAGATTCATATTGCAAAACAAAGATTTAATAGGGGACACATCAATAACTTTTAGATCTTCATCTTTATTATCATGGAAACTAGAAGAACACGCTTTTATAAAGCAATCTTTCTTAGCACGCATCCTGGCGGTTCTTTCTTTGCACTCATCAATGGAAATTATCATGGATTTGAGAGACTCATTGATATCATTCTTAGGTAGAATAGATCTAAGTTTCAAAGAATCAACATCAAGAGAAATTCTATCAACGTTCCTAGCCAACTCATCAATCTTAAGCAATTTTTCTTCAATCAAAGCATTGAAATTCTTTTGCGAAGTAATAAATTCTTTAATATTAGATTTAAAATTAGAGGGAATCTTATTATAATTTCCATAAGAATTGTTGTAGGAATTACCATAATTATTAGAGGAATTACTAGGATACGGCCTAGGATTAAAGTTTCCTCTATACGCGTTGTTACCAAAATTATTCCTACCAACAAAATTCACATCCATAGATTCATTATTATTCTCAATCAAAGTAGAAAAAGGCATATCATTAGGATCAGAAGAAACACTTTTATTAGCAAATAATTTCATAAGTTCATCCATCTTTCCACTGAAAACATTAATTTCTTCTATCACATGCACTTTCTTATTAGTAGATCATTCAGTGTGCCATTGAGAATAATTAACCATAATATTATCTAGGAGTTTAGTAGCTTCTCCTAAACGGATTTCCATAAAAGTGCCTCCCGCGGCCGAATCTAAAAGATTTCTAGAAGCAAAATTCAATCCGGCATAAAAAATTTGTATAATCATCCACAAATTCAAACCATGCGTAGGGCAATTACGTATCACTAATTTCATCCTCACCCAAGCTTGTGCAACATGTTCATGATCAAGTTGCTTAAAATTCATAATATCGTTTCTAAGAGAGATAATCTTAGCGGGAGGAAATACTTAGAGATAAAAGCATCTTTGCACTTATTCCAAGAATCAATACTACTTTTAGGCAAAGATGAAAACCAAGCTTTAGCACAATCTCTAAGCAAAAAAGGAAATAACTTCAATTTAACAATATCATTATCCACATCTTTCTTCTTTTGCATATCACACAAATCAACGGAGTTATTTAGATGGGTAGCGGCATCTTCACTAGGAAGGCCGGCGAATTGATCTTTCATGACAAGACTCAACAAAGCAACATTGATTTCACAAGATTCAGTATCGGTAAGAGGAGCAATCGGAGTGCTAAGGAAATCATTGTTGTTGGTATTGGTAAAGTCACACAATTTAGTATTATCTTGATCCATCGTGACAAGCAAGCAATCCAACACATGAGCAAACAAGAGACGGGCAAAAAGAGGCAAATAGAGAAAGAGAGGGAGGATGGAGAGAGAGAGGGCGAATAAAACGGCAAGGGTGAAGTGGGGGAGAGGAAAACGAGAGGCAAATGGCAAATAATGTAATGCGGGAGATAAGGGTTTGTGATGGGTACTTGGTATGTTGACTTTTGCATAGCCCTCCCCGGCAACGGCGCTAGAAATCCTTCTTGCTACCTCTTGAGCACTTGCGTAGGTTTTCCCTTGAAGAGGAAAGGGTGATGCAGCAAAGTAGCGTAAGTATTTCCCTTAGTTTTTGAGAACCAAGGTATCAATCCAGTAGGAGGCCACGCACGAGTCCCTCGCACCTACACAAACAAATAAATCCTCGCAACCAACGCGATAAGGGGTTGTCAATCCCTACACGGTCACTTACGACAGTGAGATCTGATAGATATGATAAGATAATATTTTTGGTAATTTTATGATAAAGATGCAAAGTAAAATAAATGGCAAAGGAAATAACTAAGTATTGGAAGACTAATATGATGGAAGATAGACCCGGGGGCATAGGTTTCACTAGTGGCTTCTCTCGAGAGAATAAGTATTCATAGTGGGTAAACAAATTACTGTTGATCAATTGACAGAATTGAGCATAGTTATGAGAATATCTAGGTATGATCATGTATATAGGCATCACGTCCGAGACAAGTAGACCGACTCCTGCCTGCATCTACTACTATTACTCCACACATCGACCGCTATCCAGCATGCATCTAGAGTATTAAGTTCAAGAGAACAGAGTAACGCCTTAAGCAAGATGACATGATGTAGAGGAATAAACTCATGCAATATCATGTAAACCCCATCTTGTTATCCTCGATGGAAACAATACAATACGTGCCTTGTTGCCCCTACTGTCACTGGGAAAGGACACCGCAAGATTGAACCCAAAGCTAAGCACTTCTCCCATTGCAAGAAAGATCAATCTAGTAGGCCAAACCAAACTAATAATTCGAAGAGACTTGCAAAGATAACCATTCATACATAAAAGAATTCAGAAAAGATTCAAATATTGTTCATAGATAAACTTGATCATAAACCCACAATTCATCGGTCTCAACAAACACACCGCAAAAGAAGATTACATCGAATAGATCTCCAAAAGAGAGGGGGAGAACTTTGTATTGAGATCCAAAAAGAGAGAAGAAGCCATCTAGCTAATAACTATGGACCCGAAGGTCTGAGTTATACTACTCACACTTCATCGGAAGGGCTATGGTGTTGATGTAGAAGCCCTCCATGATCGATGCCCCCTCCGGCGGAGCTCCGCAACAGGCCCCAAGATGGGATCTCATGGATACAGAAAGTTGCGGCGGTGGAATTAGCGTTTTGGCTCTGTATCTGATCGTTTGGGGGTACGTAGGTATATATTGGAGGAAGTAGTACATCGGTGGAGCAACAGGGGGCCCACGAGGGTGGAGGGCACGCCTGGGGGGTAGGCGCGCCCCCTACCTCGTGGCCTACTCCTTTGTTTCTTGATGTAGGGTCCAAGTCTCCTGGATCATGTTCGATGAGAAAATCACGTTCCCGAAGGTTTCATTCCGTTTAGACTCCGTTTGATATTCCTTTTCTTCAAAACCCTAAAATAGGCAAAAAAAAACAGCAATTCTGGGCTGGGCCTCCGGTTAATAGATTAGTCCCAAAAATAATATAAAAGTGGATAATAAAGCCCAATAATGTCCAAAATAGTAGATAATATAGCATGGAGCAATCAAAAATTATAGATACGTTGGAGACGTATCAGGCCTACCTTAGAGGCAAGGCTCTATACACTAGAGTACTTTTGATGTGCCCCGTCAACTCGCTGAACGAGGAGAAGCTTTCTTAGTATGTCGTCTCCCCCGCCCACGGGCGCGGTGGCTCGCAGGATGAGGTGAAGCTTCCTTACTACGCCTTAGGGCATCTCCAATGATTGTAAGATAGTTGTTGATAGACTTTTCCACATAGGATTTTGATGATATGTCATACAATAAATGAGGAAAGGGAGGAAGGTTGTATGTACATGAACCAACACCCCTTGCAGAAGCTCTAATGTATAATGAGAGAGCACCTTATTTATTATATCACATCATATTGCGCAAGCTAGATACAACCTATTGGAGTTGTTGTATGTTAAGGTGTTGGTTAATGACATGGCATATTTTACCGATAAGCTAACATACAAACTGTTGAAGATGCCCTTACGCCCGCTCCCTCGCCCACGCGCGCAGTGGCTCACAGGGCGAGGAGAAAATTTTACTAGTACTCCCTCCGTTTACTCCTTGTCCCTACATTGGTTAGAGAGATTATCATATTGTTTGGAATATATGTCCTTTAGTAGATTTCAATATGAACTACTAGTACATACTCCAAACACTGATGTATATAATGAAGGAAATATGCCCTAGAGGCAATAATAAAGTTATTATTTATTTCCTTATTTCATGATAAATGTTTATTATTCATGCTATAATTGTATTAACCGGAAACATAATACATGTGTGAATACATAGACAAACAGAGTGTCACTAGTATGCCTCTACTTGACTAGCTCGTTAATCAAAGATGGTTATGTTTCCTAACCATAGACAAAGAGTTGTTATTTGATTAACGAGGTCACATCATTAGTTCAATGATCTGATTGACATGACCCATTCCATTAGCTTAGCACCCGATCGTTTAGTATGTTGCTATTGCTTTCTTCATGACTTATACATGTTCCTATGACTATGAGATTATGCAACTCCCGTTTGCCGGAGGAACACTTTGGGTGCTACCAAACGTCACAATGTAACTGGGTGATTATAAAGGAGCATTACAGGTGTCTCCAAAGGTACATGTTGGGTTGGCGTATTTCGAGATTAGGATTTGTCACTCCGATTGTCGGAGAGGTATCTCTGGGCCCTTCTCGATAATGCACATTACATAAGCCTTGCAAGCATTGCAACTAATGAGTTAGTTGCGGGATGATGTATTACAGAACAAGTAAAGAGACTTGCCGGCAACGAGATTGAACTAGGTATGGGATACCGACGATCGAAACTCGGGCAAGTAACATACCGATGACAAAGGGAACAACATATGTTGTTATGCGGTCTGACCGATAAAGATCTTCGTAGAATATGTAGGAGCCAATATGGGCATCCAGGTCCCGCTATTGGTTATTGACCGGAGACATGTCTCGGTCATGTCTACATTGTTCTCGAACCCGTAGGGTCCGCACTCTTAAGGTTACAATGATAGTTATATTATGAGTTTATGCATTTTGATGTACCGAAGGTTGTTCGGAGTCCCGGATGTGATCACGGACATGATGATGAGTCTCGAAATGGTCGAGACGTAAAGATTGATATATTGGAAGCCTATGTTTGGATATCGGAAGTGTTCCGGGTGAAATCGGGATTTTACCGGAGTACCGGGAAGGTTACCGGAACCCCCCGGGAGCTAAATGGGCCATGATGGGCCTTAGTGGAAAATAGAAGAGGCAGCCCTACATGGGCTGCACGCCTCCCCCTTCCCCTAGTCCTATTAGGACTAGGAGAGGTGGTCGGCCCCCTCTCTCTCTTTTCCCCCTCCGCGAATCCTATTCCAACTAGGATTGGGGGGGGGGGGAATCCTACTCCCAAAGGGAGTAGGACTCTCCTGGCGCGCCACACCTTGGCCGGCCAGCCTTCCCCCTCTAGTCCTTTATATACTGAGGCAGAGGCACCCTATAACACACAAGTTGATCCTTGAGATCGTTCCTCAGCCGTGTGCGGTGCCCCCTGCCACCATATTCCACCTCGATCATATTGTAGCGGTGCTTAGGCGAAGCCCTGCGACGGTAGAACATCAAGATCGTCACCACGCCGTCGTGCTGACAGAACTCCTCCCCGACACTTTGCTGGATCGGAGCCCGGGGATCGTCATCGAGCTGTACGTGTGCTAAGAACTCGGAGGTGCCGGAGTAACGGTGCTTGGATCGGTCGGATCGAGAAGACGTACGACTACTTCCTCTACGTTGCATCAACGCTTCCGCAGTCGGTCTGCGTGGGTACGTAGACAACACTCTCCCATCTCGTTGCTATGCATCACATGATCTTGCGTGAGCGTAGGAAATTTTTTGAAATTACTACGTTCCCCAACAGTGGTATCAGAGCCTAGGTTTTATATGTTGATGTTATATGCACGAGTAGAACACAAGTGAGTTGTGGGCGATATAAGTCATACTGCCTACCAGCATGTCATACTTTGGTTTGGCGGTATTGTTGGATGAAGCGGCCCAGACCGACATTACGCGTACGCTTACGCGAGACCGGTTCTCCCGACGTGCTTTGCACAGAGGTGGCTTGTGGGTGACAGTTTCTCCAACTTTAGTTGAACCAGGTGTGGCTACACCCGGTCCTTGCGAAGGTTAAAACGGGGTCAAATTGACAAACTATCGTTGTGGTTTTGATGCGTAGGTGAGATTGGTTCTTACTTAAGCCCGTAGCAGCCACGTAAAACTTGCAACAACAAAGTAGAGGACGTCTAACTTGTTTTTACAGGGCATGTTGTGATGTGATATGGTCAAGAAGTGATGAGATATAAGTTGCTGTATGAGATGATCATGTTTTGTTAAAGTTATCGGCAACTGGCAAAAGCCTTATGGTTGTCTCTTTATTGCATAAGATGCAAGCGCCAAATAATTGCTTTACTTTATCGCTATGCGATAGCAATAGTTGCAAGAGCAATAGTTGGCGAGACGACCGTGTGACGTCACATTGATATAGATCAAGATGATGGAGATCATGGTGTCATGCCAGTGACGATAGAGATCATGACAGTACTTTGGAGATGGAGATCAAAGGCGCAAGATGATGATGGCCATATCATGTCACATATTTTGATTGCATATGATGTTTATCTTTTATACATCTTATTTTGCTTAGTTTGACGGTAGCATTTTAAGATGATCTCTCACCAATTATCAAGAAGTGTTCTCCCTGAGTATGCACCGTTGCGAAAGTTCTTCGTGCTGAGACACCACGTGATGATCGGGTGTGATAGGTTCTACGTTCAAATACAACGGGTGCAAAACAGTTGCACACGCGGAATACTCAGGCTATACTTGACGAGCCAAGCATATACAGATATGGCCTTGGAACACGGAGACCGAAAGGTCGAGCGTGAATCATATAGTAGATATGATCAACATAGTGATGTTCACCAATGAAACTACTCCATCTCACGTGATGATCGGACATGGTTTAGTTGATTTGGATCACGTGATCACTTAGAGGATTAGAGGGATGTCTATCTAAGTGGGAGTTCTTAAGTAATATGATTAAATTGAACTTAAATTTATCATGAACTTAGTCCTGGTAGTATTTTCAAATCATGTTGTAGATCAATAGCTCGCGTTGTTGCTTCCCTGTGTTTATTTTGATATGTTCCTAGAGAAAATTGTGTTGAAAGATGTTAGTAGCAAGGATGCGGATTGGATCCGTGATCTGAGGTTTATCCTCATTGCTGCACAGAAGAATTATGTCCTTGATGCACCGCTAGGTGACGGACCTATTGCAGGAGCAGATGCAGACGTTATGAACGTTTGGTTAGCTCAATATGATGACTACTTGATAGTTTAGTGCACCATGCTTAATGGCTTAGAATCGGGACTTCAAAGACGTTTTTAACGTCATGGAGCATATGAGATGTTCCAGGAGTTGAAGTTAATATTTCAAGCAAATAACCAAGTTGGGAGATATGAAGTCTCCAACAAGTTCTATAGCTAAAAGATGGAGGAGAATTGCTCAACTAGTGAGCATATGCTCAGATTGTCTGAGTACTACAATCGCTTGAATCAAGTGGGAGTTAATCTTCCAGATAAGATAGTGATTGACAGAATTCTCTAGTCACCACCACCAAGTTAGTAGAACTTCATGATGAACTATGATATGCAAGGGATAACGGAAACGATTCCCAACCTCTTCGTAATGCGGAAATTGACGAAGGTAGAAATCGAGAAAAACATCAAGTGTTGATGGTAGACAAGACCACTAGTTTTCAGAAAAGGGCAGAGGGAAGAAGGGGAACTTCAAGAAGAACAGCAAGCAAGTTGCTGCTCAAGTGAAGAAGCCCAAGTCTGGTCCTAAGCCCGAGACTAAGTGTTTCTACTGCAAAGGGACTGGTCACTGGAAGCGGAACTACCCCAAGTGATTGGCAGAAAAGAAGGATGGCAAAGTGAACATAAGTATATTTGATATACATGTTATTGATGTGCACTTTACTAGTGTTTATAGCAACCCCTCAGTATTTGATACTAGTTCAGTTGCTAAGATTAGTAACTCGAAACGGGAGTTGCAGAATAAACAGAGACTAGTTAAGGGTGAAGTGATGATGTGTGTTGGAAGTGGTTCCAAGATTGATATGATCATCATCGCACACTCCCTATACTTTCGGGATTAGTGTTGAACCTGAATAAGTGTTATTTGGTGTTTGCGTTAAGCATGAATATGATTTGATCATGTTTATTGTAATACGGTTATTCATTTAAGTAAGAGAATAAATTGTTGTTCTGTTTACATGAATAAAACCTTATATGGTTACACACCCAATGAAAATAGTTCATTGGATCTCGATCGTAGTGATACACATAATCTTAATATTGAAACCAAAAGATGCAAAGTTAATATGATAGTGCAACTTATTTGTAGCACTGCCGTTTAGGTCATATTGGTGTAAAGCGCATGAAGAAAACTCCATGCTGATGGGATTTTGGAATCACTTGATTATGAATCACTTGATGCTTGCGAACCATGCCTCATGGGCAAGATGACTAAGACTCCGTTCTCCGGAGCGAGCAACTGACTTATTGGAAATAATACATACTGATGTATGCGGTCCGATGAGTGTTAAGGCTCACGGCAAGTATCGTTATTTTCTGAACTTCACAGATGATTTGAGCAGATATGGGTATATCTACTTGATGAAACATAAGTATGGAACATTTGAAAAGTTCAAAGAATTTCAGAGTGAAGTGAAAATCATCGTGACAAGAAAATAAAAGTTTCTACGATATGATCGCAGAGGTAAAATATTTGAGTTATGAGTTTGGTCTTCAATTAAAACAATGTGAAATAGTTTCACTACTCACGCCACCTGGAACACCATAGTGTAATGGTGTGTCCGAACGTCATAACCGTACTTTATTAGATATAGTGCGATCTATGATGTCTCTTACCGATCTACCACTATTGTTTTGGGGTTATGCATTAGAGACAGCTACATTCACGTTAAATAGGGCACCATCTAAGTCCGTTGAGACGACACAATCTGAACTGTGGTTTGGCAAGAAACCAAAGTTGTCGTTTCTTAAAGTTTGGGACTGCGATGCTTATGTGAAAAAGTTTCAACATGATAAGCTCGAACCCAAATCGGAGGAGTAAATCTTCATAGGATATCCAAAGGAAACTATTGGATACACCTTCTATCACAGATCCGAAGGCAAGACTTTTGTTGCTAAATTCGGAGTTTTTCTAGAGAAGGAGTTTCTCTCGAAAGAAGTGAGTGGGAGGAAAGTAGAACTTGATGAGGTAACTGTACCTGCCCCCTTATTGGAAAGTAGTTCATCACAGAAATCTGTTCCTGTGACAACTACACCAATTAGTGAGGAAGCTAATGATGATGATCATGTAACTTCAGATCAAGTTACTACCAAATCTCGTAGGTAAACCAGAGTGGTACGGTAATCCTGTTCTGGAAGTCATGTTACTAGACCATGACGAACTTGCGAACTATGAGGAAGCGATGATGAGCCCAGATTCCGCGAAATGGTTTGAGGCCATGAAATCTGAGATATGATCCATGTATGAGAACAAAGTATGGACTTTGATGGATTTGCCCGATGATCGGCAAACCATAGAAAATAAATGGATCTTCAAGAGGAAGACGGACGCTGATAGTAGTGTTACTATCTACAAAGCTAGAATTGTCGCAAAAGGTTTTCGACAAGTTCAAGGTGTTGACTATGATGAGATTTTCTCACTCGTATGTATGCTTAAGTCTATCCGAATCATATTAGCAATTGTCGCGTTTTATGAAATCTGGCAAATGGATAAACAAAACTGCATTCCTTAATGGATTTACTAAAGAAGAGTTGTATATGATGCAACTAGAAGGTTTTGTCGATCCTAAAGGTGTTAACTAAATATGCAAGCTCCAGCGATCCATCTATGGACTGGTGCAAGAATCTCGGAGTTGGAATATACGCTTTGATAAGTTGATCAAAGCATATAGTTTTATACAGACTTGCAGTGAAGCCTGTATTTACAAGAAAGTGAGTGGGAGCACTACATCATTTCTGATAAGTATATGTGTATGACATATTGTTGATCGGAAATAATGTAGAATTATTCTGCAAAGCATAAAGGAGTGTTTGAAAGGAGTTTTTCAAAGAAAGACCTCGGTAAAGCTGCTTACATATTGAGTATCAAGATCTATAGGGATAGATCAAGACGCTTGATAAGTTTTTCAATGAGTACATACCTTGACAAGATTTTGAAGTAGTTCAAAATGGAATAGTCAAAGAAAAGTTTCTTGCCTGTTTTACAAGGTGTGAAGTTGAGTAAAACTCAAAGCCCGACCACGGCAGAAGATAGAAAGAGAATGAAAGTCATTCCCTATGCCTCAGTCATAGGTTCTATAAAGTATGCCATGCTGTATACCAGATCTATTGTATGCCCTACCACTGAGTTTGGCAAGGGAGTACGATAGTGATCTAGGAGTAGATCACTGGACAGCGGTCAAAATTATCCTTAGTGGAATAAGGAAATATTTCTCAATTATGGAGGTGACAAAAAGTTCGTCCTAAAAAGTTACGTCGATGCAAGTTTTGACACAGATCTGGATGACTCTAAGTCTCGATCTAGATACATATTGAAAGTGGGAGCAATTAGCTAGAGTAGCTCCGTGCAGAGCATTGTTGACATAAATATTTGCAAAATACTTACGGATCTGAATGTGACAGACCCGTTGACTAAGATTCTCTCACAAGCAAAACATGATCACACCTTAGTACTCCTTGGGTGTTAATCACATAGCGATGTGAACTAGATTACTGAATCTAGTAAACCCTTTGGGTGTTGATCACATATCGATGTGAACTACGGGTGTTAATCACATGGTGATGTGAACTATTGCTGTTAAATCACATGGCGATGTGAACTAGATTATTCACTCTAGTGCAAGTGGGAGACTGAAGGAAATATGCCCTAGAGGCAATAATAAAGTTATTATTTATTTCCTTATTTCATGATAAATGTTTATTATTCATGCTATAATTGTATTAACCGGAAACATAATACATGTGTGAATACATAGACAAACAAAGTGTCACTAGTATGCCTCTACTTGACTAGATCGATAATCAAAGATGGTTATGTTTCCTAACCATAGACAAAGAGTTGTTATCTGATTAACGAGGTCACATCATTAGTTGAATGATCTGATTGACATGACCCATTCCATTAGCTTAGCACCCGATCGTTTAGTATGTTGCTATTGCTTTCTTCATGACTTATACATGTTCCTATGACTATGAGATTATGCAACTCCCGTTTGCCGGAGGAACACTTTTGGTGCTACCAAACGTCACAACGTAACTGGGTGATTATAAAGGAGCATTACAGGTGTCTCCAAAGGTACATGTTGGGTTGGCGTATTTCGAGATTAGGATTTGTCACTCCGATTGTCGGAGAGGTATCTCTGGGCCCTTCTCGGTAATGCACATTACATAAGCCTTGCAAGCATTGCAACTAATGAGTTAGTTGCGGGATGATGTATTACAGAACGAGTAAAGAGACTTGCCGGCAACGAGATTGAACTAGGTATGGGATACCGACGATCGAATCTCGGGCAAGTAACATACCGATGACAAAGGGAACAACGTATGTTGTTATGCGGTCTAACCGATAAAGATCTTCGTAGAATATGTAGGAGCCAATATGGGCATCCAGGTCCCGCTATTGGTTATTGACCGGAGACATGTCTCGGTCATGTCTACATTGTTCTCGAACCCGTAGGGTCCGCACGCTTAAGGTTACGATGACAGTTATATTATGAGTTTATGCATTTTGATGTACCGAAGGTTGTTTGGAGTCCCGGATGTGATCACGTACATGACGAGGAGTCTCGAAATGATCGAGACGTAAAGATTGATATATTGGAAGCCTATGTTTGGATATCGGAAGCGTTCCGGGTGAAATCGGGATTTTACCGGAGTACCGGGAAGGTTACTGGAACCCCCCGGGAGCTAAATGGGCCATGACGGGCCTTAGTGGAAAAGAGAAGAGGCATCCCTACATGGGCTGCGTGCCTCCCCCTTCCCCTAGTCCTATTAGGACTAGGAGAGGTGGCCGGCCCCCTCTCTCTCTTTTCCCCCTCCGCGAATCCTATTCCAACTAGGATTGGGGGGGGGGGGGGAATCCTACTCCCAGAGGGAGTAGGACTCTCCTGGTGCGCCACACCTTGGCCGGCCAGCCTCCCCCCTCTAGTCCTTTACATACTGAGGCAGAGGCACCCTAGAACACACAAGTTGATCCTTGAGATCGTTCCTCAGCCGTGTGCGGTGCCCCCTGCCACCATATTCCACCTCGACCATATTGTAGCGGTGCTTAGGCGAAGCCCTGCGACGGTAGAACATCAAGATCGTCACCACGCCGTCGTGCTGACGGAACTCCTCCCTGACGCTTTGCTGGATCGGAGCCCGGGGATCGTCATCGAGCTGTACGTGTGCTAAGAACTCGGAGGTGCCGGAGTAACGGTGCTTGGATCGGTCGGATCGAGAAGATGTACGACTACTTCCTCTACGTTGCGTCAACGCTTCCGCAGTCGGTCTACGTGGGTACATAGACAACACTCTTCCATCTCGTTGCTATGCATCACATGATCTTGCGTGAGCGTAGGAAATTTTTTGAAATTACTACGTTCCCCAACATATAAACGTATTTTAGAGTGTAGATTCACTCATTTTGCTCCATATGTAGTCCATATTGAAACGGACGTAATAGTACGCACTCTCCCTCGCCCCTCGACCCTCGCCACATGGTGGACGTGCAGCAATTCATTCGGTCTCATATAGCCAGAACGATATATACTGCAGTACCATTATTGCTCGACTTCCCGAAGAGGCGAAGAGCCAGTCGCAAGGTTAATAGTTTGGAGATGCAAGCGCAAGGTTTATAGGAGAACGAGTAGTAGGTGTCGCGTCATTTATAAATAAAGTTTTTTTTTCTTTAGTGGCACGTACGCAATATAAATAGGTTCATATGGAGAGAAAAGGAAACCGCTCCGGTATATACATAGGCATGGCGAACCTTCACGGTTGCTTGCTGGGGTTGCTCTCTTCAGTTGTCACACTCTCTCGCACAAAAACATTGTGGCCACAGCTCTAACATCCCGGTGGATCACGTCCGCCGGGGGAAGGGGTGGTTGCTTAGTGTAGATGCGGTCGCCGTTGCCGACGACGAAAATCCATTGTCGGCATGTCCCGATCAGGGGTCCCCGCCATTCTCTCTCACAAAGCCGGTGAGGTTGCCTTCGTCCATTGCTCACAGCCGCAACGTGGGCAGTTGCCTCCTCCCGCCGCCCTCCTCTAGGTTGAGCTACGTCCCGACATCCGTCAGGTACAACGCCCTTTACAGCCGGCTTGCACCACTGCTCCAGCTGCCCACATCACTCCATGTGGATATTTCTCTACTTCTTTCCCCCGCACATACCTCTACTGGCTTCTACGTACTCTATTTGTGATGAGTTTATGTCTCATCAACTAGTCCCAGTAATCTTATTCTAATCACGCTTCTTCAATTTCTTTGCCACAGGGATGCTCATCTCGATTTTGGTGAAACTGCACAAAATGATCTGATGGTCAAAGGGTTGCAAACTTCATTTCTTAGGAAGCGCCGATGTTGCCAGCAAATTAAAGCCTGGTTAGGGTTTACGGTTCAAGGGCTAGGGACTGCATGGATCATTTTTTTTTCTTTAGATGTCTCTGTTTCAATGGCTAGGGACTGCATGAGTGGTAGTAGTAATGTACGCCTTACGCCCGCTCCCTCGCCCACGCGTGCGGTGGCTCGCAGGACGAGGAGAAAATTGTACTACTCCCTCTGTTTACTCCTCGTCCCTACTACCTTGGTTAGAGAGATTATCATATTGTTTGGAATATATGTCCTTTAGTAGATTTCAATATGAACTACTAGTACATACTCCAAACACTGATGTATATAGACGTATTTTAGAGTGTAGATTCACTCATTTTGCTCCATATGTAGCATAAAGTTGAGACACTTATTTTGGAACGGAGGGAGTACATATTTGCTATGATCTGTCAATCATTGAGATGCAATAGCATGCATGTTAGTTTCCTTTGTATTTGATGAAATGTTGCAACGGGCAACCTTGGACGCAAGATACATGTAACAGAAGCTAGAAGCTTCATAGCATTGTACTATCTTGCTGACAAATTACAATACGTACTATACAAGTACTTCCTCCGTTCCTAAATATAAGTCTTTATAGAGGTTTCACCATGAACCACATACGGATGTATATAGATGCATTTGAAGTATAGATTCATTCATTTTGTTCCGAATGTAGTCCACCTAGAGGAATCTCTACAAAGACTTATATTTAGGAACGGAGGGAGTACTATGTAAAGAGTTAGGTGTCGCACGGTGTCCAGAAAATATGGTGATAGTGTGAGGTGGGCCATGTAATCACTGAGCCTGCGTGTTTTCACTGCTCTTGCACTCCTCCGCTGTAAGAATGGAGAAAATTGTAATCTAGTAGTACCTCCTTTCGCCGAAAGCGTGGGACATCCAGCAGTCCTACCACCTCAGTAATAATGACCAATGAGCCGTCAAATCACATAGACCTAGCAGTAAGTTGGACGGACGAAGCAACCATCACTCTTGAATCCGCTTCTCCCTTCAACGCAGGTGCCAGTGAGAGGTCGCATCCACTCTGCCCGGGCATGAATGCAGCACTGACAGTTTCGGGCGGGAAGCGCGTGTGGGCGATGGAGGGGCTTTGGGTGGGCCAGGCTGGTCAGGAGCGGGTGTGGCAGCTATCCGCCTATCCCTACCAGATGCCCCGAAACGAGAGGATGCACCAACTCTGGCGGCTAAAATCATACACTACACACCATCTCTCTGTAGGAGTAGGTCGATCTATCGCTTTCCCTAACACACACATGCTATTAAACACACACACGCACACGCACATGCACACACAGGTTCATAGAATAGGAAAATCGTGCGAGTGCGAAGCCACAGGAAGTGAGATACAAATGGAGTACGTACAAGAAGAGAAGAGGTGACGAATATTCCATCAAACCTGGACTAAGGAGTAGTACTCCCTCTGTCTAGGTGTTAAGTCATCCTACGGAATTCAGATATTCCCAAAATGTTTAGGGGTCGTCCATTAACTTCGCATCTCAATCCCCTCCCGGCCTCGTTACTAGCGAGCATTGTTACTTAGGGAGCGTTTGGATCCTTAGCGAGAACAGCTTATAGCATAGTCGGGCAAGGTTAGGCGTTTGTAAATGTAAAAATATGTTAGCTTTTGTGGGCCAGCTAGCTTGGGTGGGCTAGAAAAACCTTGCTAGCTCAGGAGAGCCAGATCGGCTCGCTTCCGACGGCAAACTTCGCGTAGTAGTAACATAGACTAGTAACATATGCATGTTGTACTAGTCCAAGTTACCCACCACTATGACCAGCCTAAGCAATGTAACACAACGCTCCTTACTCTGCCTTGTTATCTCCCCCGGAAACCCAATGCATGGAGCGCAACTACGCGTTGATCAGTCAAGAAATCAAAGTCGGTTTGCATGCGAGTTAATACGTGGCCCTGCATGGTAGCTAAAACGGCATCTCTTAGTTGTTTGGATTAATTGTTGCGTTTAGAGACAGAAATCAGGGCTTTGATTGGAGGAATGACTGATCAAGTGTATCCTTCTCCTCCAATCTGCTTGCACCTTGGTCCCGCTGCACCTTCTAACGTGACTTATTACACCTAGACGGAGGGGGTCGTACGAGATACGGTGGCACACTGACTTAGGTCGAATACAAGTGCCCAAAATTGTGTGCATGTTATAATAAGGATTCACTTAAAATAGTACGTGAGCGAACAGAGGCATCAATTAGACAGTGTTCCCGAGCAGTAGTGAGATGTGTGAGGTAAGATACACCGCTGGCGCTTTTAATTTTTCTTATTAATTTGTTTGTTTCACCCTCTGACTGGTGGGGCCCAACGTACTACGTGGAGAGAGGTAAGGTGACTAAGGCTGCATTATTTCTGCACCACTGTGGATAGTCTTACCACCAAAGCCACATGACACAATTATGATTTAAATCCCAATGACTCCCACACACAAAAAAACATGGCATGCTTGTCACACGAATGCAGGAATGTATAAAAGGTTATTTTCCTCTCGTTGAACATAACGAGAGGGTTGTGTAGCTGGTTAGCCTGTTCGCTCATCAAACTTGAGGTCTCGGGTTCGATAACTACACTTGAGCATAATTCGTGCCAAGGGGATTCATTAACTGGTCAAAATGGATGGATACGGACCTATACAATCTCGTAGTGACTGTATAATCACCTCATCACGTATAAGATGCAGCCTCGGTGCTTGTTTTCTAGGGTTTGCACTCTTCACACTCTCTCCAGTATATATATATACACGCTGGAGCCTCAGCGCTTGTAGTTGCTCTCTTCACACTCTCTTACCCTCTCCAGATCTAAACAAGACTTCGTTGGCCTCTCTCTCTCTCTCTCTTCTCACTGCTGGTCGAAGAGCCGGCAGGATCCGTCCGCCGGGAAGGGAAGGAGGCTTAACACTATCGCCGTCGGCGAGGGAGGAGGGAATCCACTACCGGCGCAGCTGTTCACTTTCACCCCTCGGCAGCATGGGAGGGCCTCTGACCCCTTCTTCTTCGCCGCCATACATAGTGTGGGTCGAACGGCCTCCGGTCGCCCATCAAACCACACCCCAAGAACCTTAAGGTGTAATTTACTTATTCCACATGCATTGCTCTAGCTGCATGTGGGCTTTTTCCGCTTCTGCACTCGAATCTAGGTGTTGGATCAAACAAGAAAGTAGTGGGGAAAGTTGTATACCATGAATCTAGGATGTGGTTCAAAGAGGAAAGGAATGGGAGAAAGTAGTGGGAAAAGATGTATAGCATGAATATAGTAAGTGGTTCAAAAAGGAAAGGAAGGGGGAAAGTAGTGGGGAAAGTTGTATCGCATGAATCTAAGACGTGGTTCAAAGAGGACAGGAATGAGGGAAAGTAGTGGGGAAAGTTGTATAGCATAAATCTAGGACGTGGTTCACAGAGGAAAGGAAGTGGGGAAAGTACTAGTACAGACTGGCTATCCATCACCTATGTTGGTCGAAAAGGGAAAACAATGACAAATGCAGTACGCACATCTGTAACGAACTGATCTTTTGTTTTGGGGGACAAGGCTGCAGAGTTTGAGCAGGACTAGATTTGCTGCGCTCACATAGGGAAAGGTGTCTAAAGATAACAAAACTGGGACCAACACAAATATGCTCCTTGGTTGTTTGTTCTTTGTTGCAACAGACTGTGCATCACCCTAGTACATCGGTAGATGCACATGGTGCTGGTGCGTCCACTGTCCCGTGGAACTCTTTAGCTATTGTTAATCTATGGACCTATTTGGTTAGAAACTCCCTAGTCCCTACCTGCTTGGTTCCAGGGACTAAACATGGACTAGAGGTTATTAAATGACATGCTAAAAGACCATTTTACCCCTAGTAATGAACTAATAGAGACAAGGTGCGATGCGTGGCAGGGGCAACTGTTGGAAAAAGTCCCAAAAGGACTCTCCCTTAGGGTCTTCTTTCTTTAGTCCCAAATGCCCACTTTTAGTCCCTAAAAGTCCCTCATGTTTTGTTTAGATGGGACTGACACAGAGTTTTTTTAGCTCCTCCACCAAAATGTCCCTGTAAACAAGCACCCTCTAATAATGCCGCTGGAAAATTGATGAAATGCCACAGTTAAAAGCAAATTACATGTTTAACGAATTTTATTGATAATATAATCTCTCTGTTAATATTAATCAATGCCACCGTTTGAGAAATGCTACTGTCTTGCTTTCTTTCCCATTTAGGTAAGGTAGATGCTTCTTTTTGTTGGCTTCTGTGTCATCCACCGTTATTGACCACTAGTTGTTTCCTTTGCACCTCTGTGTAAACAAGGTTATCTACTTCACCTCGTTGCCATTGTGACCTTTTGTTGCACTGCACAAAACACTTTGTTTTAAGAGTGTTTTGTGCAGTTCAACCAAAATGTCACACCGACAATGTTGGTTTATTGCTTAATCTTAGTGGAACTGCACAAGGGGAGATCTTACTTCCTATCCGTGCTGGCAAATTTGGTTCAGATCTTCTTCTTGTGAGTTGTTTGAATTCCGCGTCATCAGAGGTCAGTACTAGCCTTCTTTCACATGATTCTGCAGTGTGCTTTCATATGTTGTGCTACTTGTACGGTAATGTTGCTTGATTTTAGTGAACTGCACAAATGGAGACAAGACTTCCAATCCGTATGTGCACCGCAATATCCCATTGAGGTAAGATAAGGATATTTCACAACTGGCCTGTATTCTGCCACTTCCATCAGAAAATTAATGTCATTGTTTAGTGTTATACTTGTGCAACCTAATTGACATGCCAAATCTTACATTGAAGGCGAAGCTTGTCTGTTATTGAACCAAGTGATGAAGGGGAAGAACAAGCGGAAGAAAAACAAAAATCAACTCCTGGTGCTGTAATGAAGCATTGGAACTGTGATGACACAAGTAATGATATAGTTTTGCATCTTAATTTATTGCTATGGCTGGAACGATCAATTGTTTTGCCACTGATTTGATGCCACTCTTAATGTAATACGTAATTATCTCTACTTGTGCAAACAGGCCCAATGCAAACAGGAATCTTCTTTGAAGATACCATATATTTTAGTGGAACTGCACAAGAAGATGTTGGAAACATTAATCTAATCGAGGAGTATATAGTAAGCATGGCCACCATAGTAGATAGCAACAGATGGTTCCAGAGAAGTGCTTCATCTGTATGCTCTACACAATAAGCCTCCTGACAAAGGTTGGTACTCGCCCACTGATTTCATCCATATGATTGAGCTTTGTCATCTCTATTGGTGTTGTGCTACTGTTTAGATACTGTCATCAAAAAGTGGTATTGTCCTTGAGAAGTGCTTCATCTGTGTTGTTTTAAATATTTCCTTTCCTTTTTTCGAGCAAACAGGGATGCTAGCATTTAGTTATCCTCTTGTCTTTGCACAATAGGATCATCCTCCTCTGAAGAAGAATATGGAGTACGTGAAGTGACTAGTTCCGATTATGCCAGGATGAAGAAGCCATGTCTATCTTCTCATCAGAAGGAGTAGTTGAAGAATGGTTACATTACCCCCCACAAGACCAAACTAACTTCAGCTCAGAAGGACTGACAAATCTCCATTTTCTTGTTGTGATGCGCGAGTACAATGTTGTTCTAGGATTATTTCCGGTGAGTTCCATCTTTCGAAAAGTGTGCTCTACATGGACCATGTCAGTGCCTGTTTAAACTGTCAATTCATAGTACAGATTGCTTTATACTAATCACTTTTTTTTATTTGTGCAAACAGGGTGCTCAGCTTGATTTCAATGGGAACTGCACAAAATGTTCATGAATACATCGAATCATTCATTTCCACCACAAGAAAGGAGGTGCCGATAAGTTCAAGGTGTTGCAACATATAAGGGCGAAATCATACAAGCTAAGTGCGAATTTGGTTGATTTTGGTGCAACCGCACAAAAAGAACAACTGGTTTATTTAGCACGAGGTGCCATGTCAATGTCCGAACTGATGGCAAACCCTGCCCATTCCACAATCGTAGGCATTTGATATTTTGGAATGGGAAAACCTTGTCAAATTTTGCTCATTGATTTTAGCAAGAAGACATGCGTTTGATATGGACGCCCTTTGCTATCAGTAGCGTCGATCCATTTTTTCTTTATTCTTTAGTTGTGAAGTAAGTATTGGCTCTAACATGTGAATCACTGAGATGCATAATCATTGATTGTTTTGATTGTTCTCTATGAATTGTCAGGCCTGTGTGTTTGATTTCAATGTACAGGAACGCTAAAAAGCTTCTCAAACTCTTTGTACTCCTTCTGTTCCTTTTTACTTCGCACATTGTGAAAGTGCATACTTTTTTCTATAAGATTGGTCAAAGTAGAGATACTTTGACTGCAGACAAAACTTGTATGCAGACTAGAAAGGACCGGAGGGAGTACATGTGAAACTGTTGCAAACGAGGTGATCACCCTGGGAATAATGCTAGTACGTATTGTTTTGCATGTTCATCCAACGCCAGTGATACAAGAATTCGAACTAATCGAAATAAATTCATTCATACACGGTCGGATTTCATATAAACATGCCGGATTTCATTACATTTCATACATTCTTCAACTAAAAAGGGGTGCGCTGGAGGTATAATTAATTAACCGAAGCTACCCACCTGTGTCCTGCTGAGCCGAACAGAAGCTTCAGTGACTTAACTGCAGGTGCAAATGCGTAACTCACATGTAGCCCTGATGCCTGTTGGGACCACATGTCAGTCAGCCAACTGCACCAACAGTTAAGTAGAAGCAACGTCCTTCTCCAACATAGTTGTCCGACTCCACGTCACCGCTAAGAAGCTAACTGGCCATCAGTGGTCATCCCGCCTTGCTTGTGGTGACCTACCGTGTTCTACTCTTCCTCGTTTTCTGTGTGGCGCGGCCTCGCTGGCAGCGGGGCAGGGCCTCAGCGGAGCCGGCGATGTCCTCTGTCTTGTTGTCGGTGGGCGGCGCCTCAGCGAAGCGGGGGAAATCCTCCCCCTTGTTGCCTGCAGGGTGGAGCCTCGGCAGAGCCGGCAGTGTCCTCTGCCTCATTGTTGGCGCTGCAGGGCCTCAGCAGAGCAGGGCCTCGTCGACGCCAGCGGAGCAGGGACTCGTCAGAGCCGGCATTGTCCTCTGCCTCGTCCTCAGTCTCACCAAACAGCGCCTCACCCGCTTCATTGCCCTCTTTGTAGGCGGCCGCAGCCTCCGCCACCCGCATACGGTACCACCAGTGCTCGAGGCGGCCCTCGCGGGCGGAGCGGTACGAGTCGAGCAGCGCCTCCTGCTCCGCCCGCTTCGCGGCGATCTGCTCCTCCGCCTGCAGGTGCTCCTGGAGGAGATGGTGGTTGTAGGCGGCGTCGGCCTGCGCCTCCCGGAACTGCTCCTCACGCTTCTGCCTCACCATGTCCATATATTGGGAACGGGCCTCACCGATGGTCATGGTATAATGCACCGGCGAGGATGGCGCGGAGGAGGGGGTTGGCGTCGGTTCGTCGACTACCATGTTCTCCATTGGGACGTCATCGTCCTCCGGCTGCCTGCCGGCCAGCCAGTCGGCAGCAATGGCTGCCATCTCCTTGTGGTCCGTCGTCTGCCCGTCCCGAAGAGCGCTGGAGCGCGAGGAAGCCATGGTGGGCAGTAGTGGTGTGGACAGGAGAATAGGAACGGATGCGGATGACTGCTGCTATGGCCGGCGCAGCAGTTTATATAGCAATGGTGGGCGGCGGAGGGATGTACGTGTGGCGCCGGAGTAGCCACCTTGGCAACCGTGTATCATTAATGTGGGCGGCAGAAGGACGGACGGGCGGCACTTGTGTCATTTGAAGGCGGAGCAATCGCATGCACCGAGAAGCGGGCGGGCGGCGCTGACCGTTTCGGGTGGAAAGTGCGCGCGGGTGAGGGAGGCAGTCTAGGTGGGCCAGGGCAGTCAGACTCGTGCTTGGCAGCGGGTCGGTCCAGCAGCCGGACATGCTGGCTCACCAGCTACCTCGCCGAGCTAAGCGACGACAATCAGACGATGGACGTAGCATCCGGCCAGGAGCCGGCGCCACTGTCCAAGTTGGTTCATGTCGTGTTCACCATAGAGCAGGTGCAGCCGCACTTCGACACCCTAATAGCGGAAGAGCTACCAGCGCAGGAGGACCTGTGTTGCAACCTCCGTCTCCTCAACGAGCACCGGTGAACAAGCGAACGACAATGCCATCGCGGACATGTGGCCCTATGATCCTGGCTTCCCGAATGAGCAGCATGCGCTGTATTAGACCATCCGTAGGGCCCGTGAGGCCCTCTCCGTCGTCCTTCGAGTTGTTGCGCTCGCCGTGGCGCCGCCGTCTCGCGTTGTCAACATGGTCAACGGACATGAGGATGAGGAGATGACCTTACTTGGAGAGGATGAAAGTGGGGACCCACCAGAGCCATAGCCGCACGTACGCAAGTGCATCCTTATTAGTATATAAAACAATATATTTTTGCTTCCTCCTGGTTTCCTGACATCAGGGTCCCACACCATTGTCAACCTATGTAGTCAATAAACGAGAGAATTGCACAAGAAGCGGCCGACAGCTCAGACCAAGCAGCTCGATCAGTATTTGTGTTTTTGAGGTGTGAGCACTACAGAGTTTTTTTGAGTGATGTTTAGCCCAGATATTAATTTTTCTCCTCTGAACAACAACAAAAACATCGCTGCAGCTATTAACTGGGCGGGCTGTGGCCCGTCTAACCCAGGCCAGATATCCAGCCTAGATATTAATTTTTTTTCAAGATGAAAATGGAAAGCCCAAGCCCATCTATACTTTTTTAGGAATACCCAGGCAAGGTCAAGTTGTTATTCTCCGCCCCGCTAGGCTGCAAATCTTTCCTAGGAGAGATGCATTAGGCTTAACAAGAAAATGGTCTTTAAGAAATAATAAATGGGATGTAATTATAAAAACTGGGCAGCAACTATAAAAAATGCACCAAACACGTAATTACTTTATAAAATATTATTTTGGATATTGAAAATTTTAATTCCATTAATTGTTGCGAGCGCAATGTTTCGTTGGATTTTACGTAATATAAATTTATATTGATGTTATATTTAATCCGACTAGAAATTTTGGGATAAAAATATTTCGGATCCCATCAAAATATGTGAAATTTTATTGAATTCTGTTTTGAACGGTTGGTTGAAATGGGCTGTATTTTTAACAAACTGTAAATGGGCTGTAGTAAATTCCATTAGAATTAAAAAATTGGTTGCACATTCTTACAAATCTTAAATGGGCTATAAGTTCTCTGCCACGCACTTGTGGCCGTACTAAGTTGACGCGTCCCCTCAAAAAAAAAGAGTTGACGCGTATACAAGGCTTTGTCAACTTATAGTCAACACACGCTTCTAGCAGCAGTGGCCATTGGATGTCCATCCAACGGATGCCGTGCTTCTTCTTCAATCTCGGATATTCTAGCTTCACCGCCCAAAAAGTGATTCCTCCCCCGGACATCTGGGGCGCACCGTTTCGGAAGCTGGCCTGTGGGCCTACTAATTTGACGCGTACCAAGGGCTTTGTCAACTTAGTCAATACTCCCTCCGTTTTTATTTACTCTGCATATTAGGTTTGACTGAAGTCAAACTTCATAAACTTTGACCAACTTTATAGAGAAAATTATGAACATTTACAATAGCTAATCTATACGATGTGAAAGTGTATGCAACAATGAATCTAATGTGATTGATTTGTTATTGTACGTGTTAATATTTTTGTCTAAAAACTTTGTCAAAGTTTATAAAGTTTGACTTTGACCAAAGCCAATATGCGTAGTAAATAAAAACGGAGGGAGTATAAACAATTCTAGCTGCAGTGACCGTACGATGTCCATCCAACGGTCGTCGTGCTTCTTCAACCTCTGGTCTTCTTGCTCCAGCCGCCCAAAGAAGCGTCGGTCGTGCCGCCTGCTCCTGCCGGTTGTGCTGCCGCGCAGGCCTCACCGTCCCTACTACTCCCACCGCTGGCCAGGGCATCCCTCCACTCGCCCACACCCCCTGTTATTCTGCGGCGATGGCAGCCTCACACCGCAGCCGAACCAGTGAACCCTTGTACTCCTCTCTGCATGGGCATCCACTGCCGCGTCTTCCCCGGCTCTGCGTCATGCCCTTCCTAGGCCTCGCCATCGTCCACCACCTTGGTGCTCTCGGTGCGGCGTGGTCGATGTGGTCAAGGAACGACTTCCATCGGAAGAGTACTGTACGTGGAGAGGCTGGCAGCTGGGTCCACGGCAGCCGCAAGGAAGTGCCTCCTTATTACGCGGAAAATAATTATTCCTCCACCTGATAGCGGGGACCCACCGTACGGGCCACCGTATTTGGCGAAAAAATGTTTGCCCCTGACTGCTAGGACCCACCGGACGGGCCAACATATTCCACGAAAAAAACGTTCCCCCCGCTGTCAGCTCGGACCCACCGGAGGTGCCTCCTTATTACGCACAAAAAATGAATACTCCCCGTGCTAGTTGGGACCCACCTTGGTGGGAGGCTGACTTGTGGGCCTACTAAGTTGACGGGGACGGAGTGCTTTGTTAACTTAGTCAATATGAACGATTCTAGCTCTGGCGATCGTACGATGTCCATCCAACGGCCGTAGTGCTTCTTCAACCTCTGGCCTTGTTGCTCCAGCCGCCCAAAGCAGCGCCGGTCGTGCAGCATGCTCCTGCCTCCCGTGGCCGGTTGTGCTGCCCGGAGGCCTCACTGCCCCTACTATTCCCACCGCTGGCCAGGCCATCCCTCAACTCACCCACACCCCTGTAATTCTGCGGTGATGGCAGCCTCACACCGTAGCGAACCAATGAACCCTCGTACTCCTCTACGCGTGGGCATCCACTGCCGCGTCTTCCCCGGCTCCGCATCGTCCCCTTCCTAGGCCTCGCCGTCGTCCACTGCCCTGGTGCTCTCGGCGCGGCGTGGTCAACGTGGTCAACGAACGGCTTCCATCAGAGGTGGACTGTACATGGAGAGGCTGACAGCTGGGTCCACGGCCGCAACAAGGAAGTGCATCCTTATTACACGCAAAATAATTATTCCTCCACCTGACAGCGGGGACCCGCTGGACGGGCCACCGTATTTCACGAAAAAACGTTTCCCCTGACTACTGGGACCCACCAGCTACATCTTCGCACGCAAGGAAGTGCGTCCGGGCAAAAACAAAAAAAATGATTTGCCCCCCTAACTGCTGGGACCCACCAGCTACATCTTTGCACGCAAGGAAGTGCCTGACAATTGGGACCCACCTGGTTGAAGCGTACGTAGCATTGTTATTCTGGTCACGAACATGTACGTTGATACATCTCCGTCGTATCTACTTTTCCAAACACTTTTGCCCTTGTTTTGGACTCTAACTTGTATGATTTGAATGGAACTAACCCGGACTGACGTTGTTTTCAGCAGAATTGCCATGATGTTGTTTTATGTGCAGAAAACAAAAGTTCTCGGAATGACCTGAAACTCCATGGAATATCTTACAATAAATAATAAAAAATACTCGCCAAAATGAAGACCAGGGGGCCCACACTCTTGCCACGAGGGTGGGGGCGCCTCCCCCCCCCAGGGCGCCCCCCTACCTCGTGGGCCCCCTGGAGACCTCCCGACACCAACTCCAACTCTATATAACTGCTTTCGGGGAGAGAAAAATAGGAGAGAAGAAACCATCGTGTATTATGATACGGAGCCGCCGCCAAGCCCTAAAACCTCTCGGGAGGGCTGATCTAGAGTCCGTTCGGGGCTCCGGAGAGGGGGATTCGTCGTCGTCGTCATCATCAACCATCCTCCATCACCAATTTCATGATGCTCACCGCCATGCGTGAGTAATTCCATCGTAGGCTTGCTAGACGGTGATGGGTTGGATGAGATTTATCATGTAATCGAGTTAGTTTTGTTAGGGTTTGATCCCTGGTATCCACTATGTTTTGAGATTGATGTTGCTATGACTTTGCTATGCTTAATGCTTGTCACTAGGGCCCGAGTGCCATGATTTCAGATCTGAACCTGTTATGTTTTCATCAATATATCAGTGGTCTTGATCATATCTTGCAAGTCTATAGTCACCTATTATGTGTTATGATCCGTTGACCCCGAAGTGACAATAATCGGGATACTTACCGGTGATGACCGTAGTTTGAGGAGTTCATGTATTCACTATGTGTTAATGCTTTGTTTCGGTTCTCTATTAAAAGGAGGCCTTAATATCCCTTAGTTTCCATTAGGACCCCGCTGCCACGGGAGGGTAGGACAAAAGATGTCATGCAAGTTCTTTTCCATAAGCACGTATGACTATATTCAGAATACATGCCTACATTACATTGACGAATTGGAGCTAGTTCTGTGTCACCCTATGTTATGACTGTTACATGATGAACCGCATCCGGCATAATTATCCATCATGATCTGACGCCTACGAGCTTTCCATATACTGGTTTACGCTTATTTACTTTCCTTTTGCTATTGTTACAATCACTACATAATACCAAAAATATTACTTTGCTTTCGTTACTCTTTTGTTACCGTTACCATCACTATCATATTACTTTGCTACTAAACACTTTGCTGCAGATACTAAGTTTCCAAGTGTGGTTGAATTGACAACTCAGCTGCTAATACTTGAGAATATTATTTGGCTCCCCTTGTGTCGAATCAATAAATTTGGGTTGAATACTCTACCCTCGAAAGTTGTTGTGATCCCCTATACTTGTGGGTTATCAAGACTAATTTCTGGCGCCGTTGCCGGGGAGCATAGCTCTATTCTTTGAGTCACTTGGGATTTATATCTGCTGGACACTATGAAGAATTTCAAAGACGCTAAGACAACAATTTATCCCTCAACTACGAGGGGAGGTAAGGAACTGCCATCTAGCTCTGCACTTGATTCACCTTCTGTTATGGGTAAGCTTGCGACACCCAAACCTGCTTCTGCTATTCGTTCGGATATGTCGCATGTTATTGATGATGCTACTTCTGCTATACATGATACTTATGATGAAACTACTTCTATGCTTGATACTATTGTGCCACTTGGTGATTTTCTCGAGGAACGACTTGCTAGGGCTAGAGAGATTGAAAATATTGAATCTGATTATGAGGATGAAAGTGATGATGAAGAATCACTTTTTATTCCTGAGGGTTATTTATTTGATCAAGAAGATTCTTTAGATATGAATTCAAAAGGTTATTAGCTAAATGGAATAAGCAATCTCTAAATGCTAGGATGAGACCTGATCCTACTTTTGCTACTTCACCTATCTGTGTTACTGATAAGGATTATGAATTCTCTGTTGATCCTGATATAATTACTTTGGTTGAATCTGATCCTTTTCATGGCTATGAATCTGAAACTGTTGTGGCACATCTTACTAAATTAAATGATATAGCCACCCTGTTCACTAATGACGAGAGATCTTGCTACATTTATATCCTTAAAATATTTCCATTCTCATTAAAGGGTGATGCTAAGATATGGTTTAATTCTCTTGATCCTGGTTGTATGCGTAGTCCCCAGGATATGATTTACTACTTTTCTGCTAAATATTTCGCTGCTCATAAGAAACAAGCTGCTTTGAAGGAAATATACAACTTTGTGCGAATTAAAGAAGAGAGTCTCCCACAAGCTTGGGGGAGGCTTCTCAAGTTACTTAATGCTTTGCCTGATCATCCTCTTAAGAAAAATGAAATACTTGATATCTTTTATAATGGACTAACCGATTCTTCCAGAGATTACCTGGATAGTTGTGTTGGTTCTCTTTTCAGGGAAAGAACACCGGATGAAGCTGAAATCTTATTGAATAATATGTTGACAAATGAAAATAATTCGGCACCTCCTGAGCCACCTCCTGAGCCACCTCCTGCTCCAATTAATGATCCTATTCCTAAACCAACTCCGAAGAAGAGAGGTGTTCTATTTCTCAGTCCCGAAGATATGCAAGAGGCAAAGAAATCTATGAAAGAAAAAGGTATTAAAGCTGAAGATGTTAAGAATTTACCTCCTATTGAATAAATACATGGTCTTAATTTACCGCCTATTGAAGAAACATATGATCTTGATCCTTTACTTATTGAAGAACCTCCAGACCTCGATAACCCGACACAGGTAGTAAAGGTAAATTCTCTCTATAGATATGATAAAGCTGAAATCACATTTACTAAAATTGCTAGCCCATGCTTAGATGAGTTCGATAAATTTATGGCTAAGCAAGAAGACTTTAATGCTTATTTTGGTAGACAATTAAAATACAATTCAAATATGCTTGGACACTTGGGTGATTATATGGCTAATGTCAAAGGTGAACTTAAACTTATTAGTAAACATGCTTCCATGGTTACCACTCAAGTAGAACAAGTACTTAAAGCTCAAAAGGAATTGCTCAATGAGATGAATAGTAAGAAAAATGATTATGATGTTAAAGTGGCTACTAGAATTGGTAGAATGACTCAGGAACCTTTGTATCCTGAAGGCCACCCTAAGAGAATTGAGCAAGATTCTCAAAGAAA
This sequence comes from Triticum dicoccoides, assembly GCF_002162155.2. Lineage (NCBI taxonomy): Eukaryota > Viridiplantae > Streptophyta > Magnoliopsida > Poales > Poaceae > Triticum > Triticum dicoccoides. Next base: position 454,447,227 of record NC_041390.1, on the reverse strand, counting down.
TAATATTGATGTACCTAGTTCTTCTAAAAAGAAGAAAAAGAAAAATGATAGAACTGTGCAAACTTCTAGTGAACCTATTGCTGAACCACCTGATAATCCAAATGATATTTCTATGTCTGATGCTGAAACACAATCTGGCAATGAACATGAACCTAATGAAAATGTTAATGATGATGTTCATAATGATGCTCAACCTAGTAATGATAATGATGTAGAAATTGAACCTGCTATTGATCTTGATAACCCACAATCAAAGAATCAATGTTATGATAAGAAAGACTTTGTTGCTAGGAAACATGGTAAAGAAAGAGAACCTTGGGTTCAGAAACCCATGCCTTTTCCTCCCAAACCATCCAAGAAAAAGGATGATGAGGATTTTGAGCGCTTTGCTGAAATGATTATACCTATCTTTTTACGTATGCGATTGACTGATATGCTCAAAACCAATCCTTATGCTAAGTACATGAAAGATAATATTACATATAAAAGAAAGATACCGGAAGCTGAAATTTCCACCATGCTTGCTAATTATACTTTTAAGGGTGGAATACCAAAGAAACTTGGAGATCCAGGAGTACCTACTATACCATGCTCCATCAAAAGAAACTATGTCAAAACTGCTTTATGTGATCTTAGAGCCGGTGTTAGTGTTATGCCTCTCTCTTTATATCGTAGACTTGACTTGAATAAGTTGACACCTACTGAAATATCTTTGCAAATGGCTGATAAATCAACTGATATACCTGTCGGTATTTGTGAGGATGTGCCTGTTGTAGTTGCAAACGTTACTATTTTAACGGACTTTGTTATTCTTGATATTCCCGAGGACGATAGTATGTCTATTATTCTTGGAAGACCTTTTTTGAATACTGCAGGGGCTGTTATTGATTGCACTAAATGCAATGTCACTTTTCATGTTAATGGTAATGAGCATACGGTACACTTTCCGAGGAAACAACCTCAAGTTCATAGTATCAATTCTATTGGAAAAATTCCATCGATTATATGTGGAGGTTTTGAATTTCCTCTCCCTACTATCAAGAAGAAATATGATATACTTATTATTGGGGATGTGCATATCCCCGTTGAGGTAACCTACTGTTATTCGAAATTTCTCTGGTTTCATGTTAATCAGAATGAGTTTGTTAACAAGACTTGATCAACCTTGTTAGTGGATTCCTTTTTGACGAGCATGAGATGGATGAAACTAGAAGCACAACCTTCTGTGCTCTCTATACTTTCTGTTACTTAGTTGAAATAAAGTAAAAATAAATAATTTTCTGTCTGTTATCTGATTATCCGTGCAATATAAAAATACCTCGAAAATAAAAGTTCTCCAAATACCCTGAAAATTAAATATGATTTTTTCCAGAATATTTGAGGATTTATGGAACAAAGAACACACCAGGGGGCCAACCACCTTGCCACGAGGATGGAGGGCGCGCCCCCTGCCTCGTGGGCCCACGGTGGCCCTCCTCCACTTATTCCTGCACCCATCCTCTTCTTCTTCCTCCCGCAAACACGAATAACCAGCTCAAACCCGAGTCCAAGCTTGTTTTGCTGCCATTTTCGATCTCCTTGCTCAAAGCACCTCTCACAAAACTGCTTGGGGAGATTGTTCCTTGGTATGTGACTCCTCCATTGGTCCAATTAGTTTTTGTTCTACTACTTTATTCATTGCAAATTTTTGTTGCTTAGGTGACCCTGTTCTTGAGCTTGCATGTCAAATTTATATGGTCAAAAGTAGTTTTGATGCATGATATAGGCCCTAGGCACTTGTAGGAGTAGTTGCTATCAATATTATTGAGTTTGGTTTACTTCTATTTTGAAGTTACTAAAAAATTTCAGAATTTTTCAGAGGAAGAAAAATGCTTAGGAAAATGTTCCGAGGTGGTTCCTCAAGGAAGTAAGGACCCAGGCTTGCAATGCGTGATGCTGATGAAGAGCCACCAAGAGACGCTCCAGTGCGTCCTTTTGAGTGGCTTTCTGAAAAATTTATGGATCGAGGGGGAATTAAAGAAGAATTTAACGCATATTTGCGTAATGCCGGTATTGAGGACTTTGAGGCAGACAAATGCCCCCGGTATCATGATCTCACAAGCTCTTTTGTCAGGAGGTTCGAGTATTCATCTTCGCATAATTCTCCTTCAGTCATGTTTGATCTTTATGACAAATCTTATACCATGGACTTAGAGGATTTCACTTTTGCTTGCAAACTTCCACAATGGGGTAGTGTTAGGGATCCCCCTAGATCTGAATTTAGAAACTTTCTTGCTAGTATAACTGTAGGGGAATCTAGAGATATAACGCAAGCTACCATAGGGAGCATTCACTTTCCTGCTATACATTATTTTGCTCTCTTCATAGGTAGGTGCATAAATGCTAAGGATGAAGCATGTCACATGTGTGTCCCTGACCTTAGCATTCTCAGGAGTGTTGTGTCAGGAGACCAATCTTATCATATGGGAGCCATTGTAGCTCGTAGGTTGCATCATAATAGATATAATGGAGATTTCTTTGGAGGAATTTATGCAACCCGCTTAGCTAAATTTCTTGAGATAGACGTTCATGAAGGAGACATGGAGTTGCCTCCTGCTTATTTAGATTTTGATTCTATGGTTTCTCACCATTTTGTCGAGAGGAACGAATCACCTCTCCAGTACCGACAAATCTTTGACAGACGCCGTGTTGTCCGTATTACTCTCCCTGCTCCTACTTTCTTTGATTATCAGGCAAGAGGAGGATATACTATTACCAGAGAGGAGGCAGATGAGTACGAGAGGAGAGAAGAGGCTGCTCGTCGCCACGCTGCAGCTCAGCAGGCGATAGCTGCTGCATCACAGTACGACCCCAACAACTATTACTTTGGATATCAGCCAGGCCAGCCGTGGCCATAGACCAACTTAGGCCAAAAGCCTAAGCTTGGGGGAGTACGTTTTTCTCACCAACATTACATTTATGTTCACACACACTCATTGCTAGATGTCAGTGTTCATACTTTTTCATTTTATCATCCATGCTAGTTTATTTCCTTCTATGCTTTCTTCTTGTGTGTTTAATAAACCTTAAGAAAAACCAAAAAAATTAGTTGTAACTTTTAATCAGTTTAATTTCCATGCTTGTAGTAGTAATTAAAAAAGAAAACCCAAAAAGATTTCATGTTCTTCTTTTGCTTGTTGGGAGCTTTCCCGTGTAAATAGTTTTATTTCTTTTCTTTTATTTGGGGGTCGATAGGAGAAGACCATGATTAAATTGTTGAAGTGGCTCTTATATGCTTTATTGTTGATTTAACCAAGAGCCCATATTGCTTTGTCTTCTCCTATTTATTGAATGCTCGCAGATTCCAGCTTAGTCCAATGCACGTGCACTCTTATTATTATTCACATCGTTCAGTCGTGCAAGTGAAAGGCAATTATGATGATATATGATGGACTGGTTGAGATGAGAAAGGCTGGTACGAACTCGGCCTCTTTTGTTTTTGTAAATATGATGAGTTCATCATTCTTGATTCAGCTTGTTATGAATAAACATGTTCGCAATGACAATTAGAGATCATAGTTGCTTGTGCCATGCTTGATTAGCTATGAGTTATAATGGTTTATCTTGCGTGCCAACATGCTATTAAAATGGTTATGATGTGGTATGATAGGGTGGTATCCTCCTCTGAATGATTTAAGTGACTTGACTTGGCACATGTTCACGCATGTAGTTGAAACAAATCAACACAGCCTTCACGATATTTATGTTCATGGTGGATTATATCCTACTCATGCTTGCATCCAATGTTTATTAATTTTAATGCATGTACATGGCTGTTGTCGCTCTCTAGTTGGTCGATTCCCAGTATTTTGCTAGCCTTCACATGTACTAAGCGGGAATATTGCTTGTGCATCCAATCCCTTAAACCCCAAAGTTATTCCAGATGAGTCCACTATACCTTCCTATATGCGGTATCTACCTGCCGTTCCAAGTAAATTTGTATGTGCCAAACTCTAAACCTTCAAATAATCATCCTGTTTTGTATGCTCGAATAGCTCATGTATCAACTAGGGTTGTCTGTATCTTCCATGTTAGGCGGGTTATTCTCAAGAGGAGTGGACTCCGCTCCTCACTCACGAGATAAATGGCTGGTCACCGGGATGCCCAGTCCCATGCTTTATGCAAACTAAATCAAAAATAATTGCAAAACAAAACTCCCCATGGGACCTGATGTATGTTGGAGGCACTCATTATTTCGAGCAAGCCATGGATTGATGTTTGTTGGTGGAGGGGGAGTATAAACTTTACCATTCTGTTTGGGAACCGCCTATAATGTGTGTAGCATGGAAGATATCCCCATCTCTTGGTTGTTATGTTGACAATGAAAGTATACCGCTCAAAATATTATTCACCTCTATTTCAAAACCGAGCTCTGGCACCTCTACAAATCCCTGCTTCCCTCTGCGAAGGGCCTATCTATTTACTTTTATGTTGACTCATCACCCTCTTATTAAAAGCACGAGTTGGAGAGCACCGCTGTCATTTGCACTCATTACTGTTAATTTATATTGGGTGTGACTATGATTGGATCTCTTCTACCATGAATTACAATGTCTAGTCAATCCTTGATCTTTAAAGGTGCTCTGCATTTATGTTTTGCGGTCTCAGAAAGGGCTAGAGAGATACCATCTTGTTATATCATATTATGATTGTTTTGAGAAAGTGTTGTCATCCGAGATTTATTATTATGGCTTGCTAGTTGATTATGCTATTGATATGGGTAATCATGAGACCTGAGAATTATTGCAAATGTGGTTAGTTATAATCTTTGCTGAAAACTTGAATGCTAGCTTGGCATATTTACAACAACAAGAGCAAACAGAGTTTGTAAAAGTTTTTCTTTATTTCTTTCAGTTTGTGAACTGAATTGCTTGAGGAGAAGCAAGGGTTTAAGCTTGGGGGAGTTGATACGTCTCCGTCGTATCTACTTTTCCAAACACTTTTTCCCTTGTTTTGGACTCTAACTTGTATGATTTAAATGGAACTAACCCGGACTGACGCTGTTTTCAGCAGAATTGCCATGATGTTGTTTTATGTGCAGAAACCAAAAGTTCTCGGAATGACCTGAAACTCCATGGAATATCTTACAATAAATAATAAAAAATCCTTGCCAAAGATGAAGACCAGGGGGCCGACTCTATATAGCTGCTTTTGGGGAGAAAAAAATAGGAGAGAAGAAATCATCGCATTTTACGATACAGAGCCGCCACCAAGCCCTAAAACCTCTCGGGAGGGCTGATCTGGAGTCCGTTCGGGGCTCCGGAGAGGGGGATTCATCGCCGTCGTCATCATCAACCATCTTCCATCACCAATTTCATGATGCTCGCCGTCGTGCGTGAGTAATTCCATCGTAGGCTTGCTAGACGGTGATGGGTTGGATGAGATTTACCATGTAATCGAGTTAGTTTTGTTAGGGTTTGATCCCTAGTATCCACTATGTTCTGAGATTGATGTTGCTATGACTTTACTATGCTTAATGCTTGTCACTAGGGCCCGAGTGCCATGATTTCAGATCTGAACCTATTATGTTTTCATCAATATATGAGTGTTCTTGATCCTATCTTGCAAGTCTATAGTCACCTATTATGTGTTATGATCCGTTAACCCCGAAGTGACAATAATCGTGATACTTACCGGTGATGATCGTAGTTTGAGGAGTTCATATATTCACTATGTGTTAATGCTTAATTTGTTCTGGTTCTCTATTAAAAGGAGGCCTTAATATCCCTTAGTTTCCATTAGGACCCCGCTGCCATGGGAGTGTAGGACAAAAGATGTCATGCAAGTTCTTTTCCATAAGCACGTATGACTATATTCGGAATACATGCCTACATTACATTGACGAATTGGAGCTAGTTCTCTGTCACCCTATGTTATGACTGTTACATGATGAACCGCATCCGGCATAATTATCCATCATTGATCTGATGCCTATGAGCTTTCCATATACTGGTTTACGCTTATTTACTTTCTCGTTGCTATTGTTACAATCACTACATAATACCAAAAACATTACTTTGCTTTCGTTACTCTTTTGTTACCATTACCATTACTTTGCTACTAAACACTTTGTTGCAGATACTAAGTATCCAGGTGTGGTTGAATTGACAACTCAGCTGCTAATACTTGAGAATATTCTTTGGCTCCCCTTGTGTCGAATTAATAAATTTGGGTTGGATACTCTACCCTCGAAAGCTGTTGCGATCCCCTATACTTGTGGGTTATCATACGTACATACTGGTCGATGTAGAGGCGCGCATGTGTCATAGTAGAGACGCGCACGTAGCATGTACACGTATGTACAACAGCCAGTGCGCAATAAAGAAAATACCGCCACGTACGTACATACGGGCAGGGTCTCGAACGCCTAGTCACGCATACGTACGGCCAGGGCTCGTGTACATGGCCGGGTCGGAACGGAGAAACAGCATCGTCGTCGTGTTCATGGGGAGCCAACCGGCTAGGTCGGAACGAAATGTGTCGTCGTGTTCATCGGGAGGGCCTGGACAGAACAGCCGATGGAAACGAGGCATGGCGTACCGTAGAACGGAGGAAACGACCTTGTGTTCGACCAGCCACATTCGAAACGGGATCCTGTTCATCGGGAGGGGTCTGGCGTACCACAAAACGGAGGAAACGGACCTCCTACGGTCGAAACGGGGGTCCTGTTGATCGGGAGGGGTCTGGCGTACCGCAAAATGGAGGAAACAGACTTGTGTTGGAGCGCTAAGGTCGAAACGGGGGTCCTGTTCATCGAGAGGGGTGTGGCGTACCGCAAAACGGGACTCCATGGGATACTGTTCATCTCCACCGTCGACCCCCTCCATCCTCCACGGGCTACTGTTCATCCACCGTCAACCTCCTCCAGCCTCCACCTGCGACTGTTCATCCACGGGCTCCTGTTTATCCAGCCTCCACCGCGCGCTACTCCACCGGCAATTGTTCAACCATCCCTCTCCACAAGCTCCTGTTCAACCACCCCTCCACGGGCTACTGTTCATCCAGCCCTCTACCATCTACTGTTCATCCTGCCCTTCACGGGGTGGTCTTGTTCATCCTGCCCTCCACGGGGTCCTGTTCATCCAGCCCCAACCGGCTCGATCGATCGGGGTCCTGTTCATCCAGAGGCAACACCACGGGGTCATGTTCATCCACCCCCATCGGGAACTGTTCA
>NC_041390.1:454374906-454439804 GCF_002162155.2 Triticum dicoccoides | reverse complement strand
ACGCTCACTGTCATCCATAGGCAGCATTGATCGGCTTCAATTAGTAGCAGTGGTGAAGGAATCGCTCGATCGGGTTCAGTTAACAGCCATCGATCGATAGAACAATCTTCAGTAACGCGTAGCCTGCAGTGCAGTCACTCAGGTTCAGTTAGAGCCCAATGCCTCACTCGGGTTCAGTTAGAGCCCAACGCCTCGCACCCACGCGCGTGCGTGTACGAGAGAAACGCGCATCGCTCGGCCCCGACCACCCACCGTAACCGGGAACACCCCGATATTTTCCTCGCCCTCGCTTCTACCATGGTTTTTTTCATCATGGACGGCCCAAAGAATGTCATGCAACTGCATCTCCGGCCCGCCTAGGACGAAAATCCCATTTTCTGTCATGATTTTTTATCATAGAAGTAGGACCCCACCACATCTATGATGATACCGGGTTTTGTCACAATTATCGTCATAAAAGTGTCATGAGTATGATAGAAAAAAAATTCGTTCGACCCAAAATGTCACGGATGTGTCTTTTTTTGTAGTGATGGCTTGTGGCGGCACACGGAAGTTTCTAGCATGAATAATCTTATGATCCCTTTGATCCTGGGTGGCGGACCGTAGGATGATCACACGGGTACTCCGGGATATCCTTGGACAACACTAGATTCTCCAAGTGCCCACAAGCAATCCACCCAGATGTGTATTAAAGTTGCCACCTTAACTTGAACCCTTAATTAACAATCTCACAACTGTCATGGATACACACAAACCCAAACCACGTCTATGAGCATATCATGGCAATATAAGCATAACGTAGAAGTAACTCCCAGGGTTTGATAATAAAACAGGTAATAGGTTCTACCTCATCATCTACTTCCCAAACCCACATGTTAAGAGATCCTACTCATGCAATGTGTGAGGGTTGAAACTAATGCATAAAAACTGGGTGATAAAGGGGTATGATCAAAGTGTTACTTGCCTTGCTGATGATCCGCAAAACCTAAAGACTCGTAGTAGCACGCTTCGCACTCCAGGTGTTCTGTCGCAAACAAACAATAGCATACATAAGCAATCAAGCAAAGATGCACGGGGAAAACTCAAATAAGAAGATATAACCAGAAAGTTCAACTGAAGAACTCCGGTTTGCAAAAAAGAATCAAATCAAACGGAGCAACGAAACTCAAACTACGAAAGAAAAAATATCCGATTACTAATCTCGACTAAAGTCAAATTTTACAATACAAATATCTTGTTCAAGTTGGTTAAACGGAAAGAGGGCTTCGAGATGAAGATTTAGGCGCCTGTTTCACCTGATTCGGATAAACGAGTGAAAAGATATACTAGATCAAAAATTAGGGCAGAAATCGCGATCGAAAATAATCGCGGAAAAACCCTGGAAAAAGAAAACTGATGAACAGGCTAACGAACGAACGTTCGCTGTCTGTGACTAACGGATGAACAACGTTCGTTAAAACAAACGTACAAACGAACGTCTGCGATTTAACTAAACCGAGAAAAACTGGAAAAAAAACGATCTAGAAAAAAACGAACTAGGGTTTCAAAAAAACTGAACGTTTTTCTCGCAAAAACCGGCAGCGGCGGCTACCTCGGCGAGGTCGGCGGCATGCAGCGGCAGCGGGATGGCGACGTGCGGCGGCGGCGGCGGAGGGCGGCGCGGCGTATCGGGCGATGCGGCGGCGGCGGCGAGGCGCATCGGGCGGCGCGGGCGGCGGCTTAGGGTTAGGGCAGGGGCGCGGCTCGGCTTATAAGGCCGGCCGGGTCGAGTGTCCATGTCGGACACGGCCCGGTAGGTCGGTTACCTTTTTTATATAAACCCTGTCGTAGAAAAACAAATAAAAGAAATACTAAACATACTCCAAAAATACTGAAATAAATTTTCACGGTCCTCTAATAATATTGCGGGCAAAGTGAACATTTATTTAGACCTCTGATGCAATTTTGAAAAACGCATTTTTTCCTAATTCAAATAAAATCGCAACAAAATCCAAATAAAATAACTTATTTGATTTTAATATTTTTCCTCTAATATTTCATTTATTTTGGAGAAGTCATATTATCTCCTCTCATATATTTTATTATGAAATATTTTCGGTGGGGAAAAATAATCAAAACCAAATGATCCTCTTTTCAAAATTTGAGAAAAGTCAAATATGAAAATAACGAAATCCCCAACTCTCTTCGTGGGTCCTTGAGTTGCTTTGAATTTCGAGGATCGCAAAACAAAAATGCAATAAAATATGATATGCATGAATGACCTATGTATAACATTCCAAATTGAAAATTTGTGATGTTACAGTATCTGGTGCTACACGAGCTGCAGAACAAGCCAAATAGAAACAAATAGCTGCCACCAAACAAGAAGAGACATCCCTAGTTGTTGCAACACCTTCCACCGTACCACTAGCTGCACGATTTACTCGTTGGTCAACTTAGCTAGCAGCACGTTCCCAAGCTCCCTTGCCACCTGACACTACTTCTGAAGAACTCTTGACACAAGATGAGTTGGCAAGATCAGATGAACTATGTGAGCTTCAACAGGAAGAAGGTAGTTGTTGGAGTCAAGTTACAGTTGCATGCTTCTTTATATATAGTCTCACAGTTTGATGTACGGTAACACTTCTTATGTTCGTTGTTGGACTAGCACCTAGGCGCTAAAGGAAACAAACATCAGGGATAATGCTCGATAGGTTAACTAAATCTAGAGGAGGAAGAATGGAGATCCGTTTTGAGTCAGGTGTAAAAAGGCCACGTGATGCTACAGAGTCAGCCAAGTTAGTATCAGAGGCAGCGGTTGCCGTTAGGTTTCATGTACGTATCCTCCCAACATGGATTCAATACAGGGATGACAAAGACGAAACCCGGTTCAACACCTTCCTCGACCATGTATCTGTAAGTATGGTTATGTACGGAAACTAGTAATATCGTCTTGCTCTGTCCCATACTTTCTAGGTTGCTGATAATGAGACTCCCATAATTTTCAACAGATGAGGTTCAAGTTGGATAGCCAAGATAATGCAACCAGACAAGCTTGCACCCATGTTTTCAAGTCTGCTCTGCGACAGTATTGGTATAACTTGAGGAAAACTCACTTTGAAGGCAAGGCTAACGGTGAACTTGCCCAAACATCTCCAGTGGAAAACATATCGGATGAAGACTAGAGAGGCCTCATTAAACACTGGTCTGATCCAAAGTATCATGTACATTATATATATATATATGTGTGTGTGTGTGTGTGTGTGTGTGTGTGTGTGTGTGTGTGTGTGTGTGTGTGTGATCACATCACATGTTGAAGTCCTATTTACGCATGTACCACACAAATCTATCTTCTTGTAGGTGAACTATTCAAAGAACAAGGCCAACCGTACGAAAGTGAAATTCCAACAGACGACAGGATCTCGTAGCTATATTGCACACTGTGAGGCTCTTGTAATTAGTTGTTGTTTCACTCTTTTCGCTCTACCATATTATCAGATCTATATTGACTTGTTCCAAATGCAGAGGAAAGCTCGTAAGGACCAAAAGTACCTGAACCAAATGTTGTGGAAATCTTCTAGGACTGTCACACCAGCAAGACGAAGGGCATGACTACACCAGTCAAAGCCGCCGTTGCAAGTCCTTAATCCTCATGCCTTTTAACTACTACTTACTCGGACTCGTGCCTTGAACTACATGGTTTGCAATCAATGTCTATTACTCTTTTCAATTTTATACACAATTGTCTTAGCATATCATTGCACCTTACAAGGTTTAAAAAAGAGGAGTGATGTTCCTTTGATCTTGACCTATAATCTAGTTCCGTGCTGGACTTGCCCACACAATGTTACAATTGCATGTTTGTCTGTTCTAAGTTGTTTTGCGATATGAATGATGTCATACTATGCTTATCGTATTATAAACTTTGTCTCTTTATCCTTAGATGTCAATACAATGTGAAGAAATAGACAATACATTAGCCATGGTACATGGTCATATGTTTGGAACCTGGTTTTATTATGCACTTTGCAGTAAAATACAACTAATATTTTACATGGGTTAACCAGAATATGTTCTGTATATAGACCAAAGCTATTTTGTTTGGTTTTGCTACCTCCTTAATATCTTCAGTTCTGGTACTACTAATGTAACAACTCAACTTTTCAGCAAGCTATGGAAAAAATGGTGGAACCGCCACCTTCTGAAGTTGGCGAGGCAACTATAACCGCAATGTCAGCTCTTGATGTAGTGGGTCAGTACCTGTCCACTAAGAGTGCCAAAAGCATGTTCCTGCGTAATACTGGGTTGGTTGTTAAGGCAATCTCGTCCAAACTGCCTCAAGATCAAGATATGCAAGCTCAAAACAATGTTATATCCACGCTCCAGACACAAGTCCAATCCCTAACAAAGACCCTTTGTCAAACAAGGACAGACATTGTTCGATGTCGTCAAGATATGCATGGTTTTGAAACCAGACTATCAGACATTTGCTATGTCATTCAGGAGCCTAGAAAAAATGAAGGAGAAGGTTATGGTGCTCCATTGGACAATACAGCATGAAAACGTAATAGTCAGGTCAAATGAACTGAGCTTCTGAACTTCTGGTGGTGCATTTATCTGCCAGACTGTTAGCTTTTATGCCAACCCTCCTTTTGTTTTATAGTTGTAATTTGTTTTGTTGTGATACAAATTTTTTTCTTGACGTTCAGGCACCGGCTGAAGAAAACAGCAAGCCATTTTTGTACAGTGTAGGATGTTCCCTATATTTGCACTGGTGGCGATCTTTAATGCCCAGTGGATGTAATATGTGCAATCGCCTTAATAGCCTAGTGTTAGTTTCGGACTTATTTATTTCCTAGTCTTCTTTTTCCTTGGTTTGCTAGTGGCCGCAACAACCATGGGCCATATATGGGCCGTGGTAACCTTGAGCCTGCTACGGGCCGTAGGATCCATGGGCCTCCTATAGGCCATCGATAAATGGGCCTCCAACAGGGACGTAGAATCAGTGGGCCTCAGGCCATCGGATAAATGGGTCAACATGGGCCGTAAACGGGCGTAATTGGTATCGACCCAACACGGTAATGGGCCGTTAATTGGCCGGAGGACAACAAAGGCTTAATTCTATCACAAGCATAACGGGTCGTTAATGGGCCAGAATATAGGACGGGCTGGAAACGGCGCAACAGGTAATAGGCCAGAAACGGGCCGACTCTTGCCATGGGCCGAATTTGGACCATTAGGGGAACATGCCAGTAACGGGCCGGAAGTAATTGAGGGCCGGAAAGGAGCCCAAGAACATATGGGCCGTCAGTAGGCCGAAAGCTAACACGGGCTGGAAACGGCCCATGGGAATCATGGGTCGTTAACGGGTACAAAGAAATTTATTGTTCATTATGGGCTAGAGTCACCATGGGCCTCTAAAGGGCCTAAAGATACGAAGGCCTCATATGGGCCGAAAGACGTCGTGGGCCATACATGGGCCGAAAGTGAAATGGGCTGGTGTTATACTCGGCGGCCCACATGACGTTGTTTGGCCGATTTCGGGTAGGCCATAACGGGCCGTGAGTTACCGGGCCACAAAATGGGCTATTTGCGAAGAGACCGTTAATAGGCTCTTCATGGGCCAGCCCGCTAACTTTTGACTAAGTAAAATGGGCATGCCTTTGTAAGCTAAATGGGCCAGTGGTGGGTCGTCGCACATGTTGACATATCATAGGCACCTATCTGACCCACTGACGAGCTGACACGTGTTTCCTCCGGCCAATCAGAATTTTACACGTGGAAATTTCCCATTGGTCCAGGCTGTTAACGGGTTATCGGATCCAAAACCAGACCCGATAGCTTAACGGCGACCCGTTATGGTCGATGCCACGTGTCGGTCACCCTTGACGAAAGCACTTCTATGACGCGCGATTTATCGTCATGGAAGTGGACACTTCCGTGATGATAATTTTGGTAATGTCATGGAACACTTCTACGACAGCACAGGTATGACTATCTTGATTCTGTCATAAAATTGTCATGGATGTACATGCATGACAGAAAACGTGACCTATTGTGACAAACACGTATCATCACGGAAGTGTCTTTTTTTGTAGTGCTTTCCCGAGATTCGATCCTCGGTATCATCATACCTAGTTCAATCTCGTTACCGGCAAGTCTCTTTACTCGTTTCGTAATGCAACATCCCACAACTAACTCATTAGTCACATTGCTTGCAAGGCTTATAGTGATGTGCATTACCGAGAGGGCCCAGAGATACCTCTCCAACAATCGAAGTGACAAATCCTAATCTCGATCTATGCCAACTCAACAAACACCATCGGAGACACCTCTAGAGCATCTTTATAATCACCCAGTTACGTTGTGATGTTTTATAGCACACTAAGTGTTCCTCCGGTGTTCGGGAGTTGCATAATCTCATAGTCATAGGAACATGTATAAGTTATGGAGAAAGCAATAGCAGTAAACTAAATGATCATAGTGCTAAGCTAACGGATGGGTCAAGTCAATCACATCATTCTCCAATGATGTGATACCTTTCATCAAATGAAAACTCATGTCTATGCCTAGCAAACTTAACCATATTTGATTAATGAGCTAGTCAAGTAGAGGCATACTAGTAACACTCTGTGATGCGGAGCATCCCAAGGCCATCCCCATGGACTTACCTACATCTCCCACGACACCACTTGGACCCATGACAAGAGCCCGTGCGAGAACCATCGAGAACGAGGTACCATATAAGCAACCAAGGAGATGGAACGGTGCAATATGGACATCAAGAGCATGGAGACATTTTGCCCAGCCCGGAAGGACCGGAACAACCGCCCGACCACCGCCCGGGCGGAACAACCGGCCGACTACCGCCCAACAACCGGTCTGCCTTCTGTGATCGAGCGGTGCAAGGCCGGCACTACACCGGATGTGCCGGTAACTACCAGAAGACCGGTACTGCCGCCCCGACCACCGGAACAACCGCTGGCCCCTTCGACGTCCATCTCCGCAAGCCAGCGCCAGACCTCCCAGCGGAACTACCGCCTTCCAGGATCGGTACTTCCGCCCTGCATGAGCTCCCAGCGGAGCAACCGCCCCCTTGACTGGTACTACCGGCCCTGCCTGCGTGCAGTCACTTGGGCCAAGGCCCGTGTACCCTTTCGTTACCTAGACTATAAATACCCTATCCCGTACAAATTTCTAGGGTTAGCATTGTGATAGCTCATTTGAGAGATAGAGCTACGCTCATCCATATCGGATCTACTCCACGAGAGAGACCGCGGCCTCTACGGAGAAGATCCCTTTGGATTCAAGCCCCCTTTCTAAGGGAAGATCCCCCCGTGGATTCAAGACCTCCTCACGGAGAAGACCGGCTACCCTTGTATCCTCCTTAGTTGTCTGTGGATCGTGTATCTTCTCTTATGTATTCGAGGATCTAGCACATGTGTGACTATCTTGTTGGTTTGAGTGTTCCTCTTTGTGCCCCTTTGTGATTTCCCCTCGTGTTTCCTCCTCGTGTTCTTCGTGTTCTTCGCGGGATTCCGCTCCTATCATGAAAGATCGGGCCATAGGGTTCTACCCTACATCATCTTGGATCAGAGCTAGCTTGTCTCTTGATACCATCATCTTGGTATCATGAGCAAGGTTGATCACGATTTCGGAGCCTCCCCGTTGTGTTTCTAGCCTAATTTTGTTATTTTTCGTCCTAATTCGAAAATCCCCACCAAAAATAGCCCCAAATTTTTTTTGTGATTTGTTGGTGTGTTGATGTTTTGTTGGATCTGATCCGTGGATTTGCTTGGTTTCAAGTGGATCTAGCATCTCCCCATTTTCCCTCCACATTCCTTCCTTTAAATCGCTCGAATTTCAAATATGAAATCATCCTTTTCCGTCCCAAAAACCCATCCCTGATCCAGATTTTGCAATCTTCCCGACCCCAGCGGTACTACCGCCCCCACAAGCGGAACTACCGCTAAGGCACCAACCGGTACCACCGCCTTCACAAGCGGTACTACCGCCCCACCCAGTTTCAGTTGAAACCGACTGGCATCTTTGCCAACCACTTATACACCATCACCACTTCCGCATACTACCCCCTTTGTGCCCGTTTCGCACTCCAACACGTGTTGCCACTTCGAGGTTTGAGAATTTGAGTTGCGGTACCGTATCCTTTTGTGTTTCGGCTATTTAGGTACGGTTCGAGATCGACACCACCGCCGCTCATCTTCGCCACGGACGCGTCATCAACAACGACCACCTCGACTACGACTTGGTATTCGTGCCACCATTTTGACACCATACCGGAAGCAAGACCGGTAACCTCATCTTGGTATTGGACATATCACTCTTGCCATTACATTGATAGCCATCATAGCCTTACTCATTTGTGTTGCTTACCCATCGAGACTAGCCTTTGAGTATTGCCGGCAACGAGACTTGTGCACATTAGTGATCATACTTCCCATAGCATACATACGTCATTGTTGCCTATATTGGTATCATCTCTTGTGTCACCAAATTGTCATCGCATACTAACTTGCTATCTTGGTTCGTCAAGCATTGCATGAGAAAAGAGCTCAAACATCAAAGAGCCAAACAAGCTTTTAAGAAAAGAGGAAAGATACGCAAAGAGCTTTTAAGCAAGAACCATAGCATCCTACAACACTAAGATTGTCGTACTCGATCATCTTGGATCGTATCATAGCCACACCTTGCATACAAAATATTTGGGATAGAAGTCGTTGCATTTTTGCTAAGTAGGTTGTGCACAAGTTCTTGTATCCGCCTATCGTGCAATCGTGCTAGCGTCTCTCTAGTGTTGTGCAACAAGAGCATTTTTTTGTGGATTCCACACTTTGGCTCACCCTTGGTTGCACAACCCCACTTATCTTTTTGCGCATGTGTTTCCGTGTACCTTATATGCTTGGTCTACTTGTTACATTGCATCTTGCGAATCTTTTCCAACATTATTGAAGCTCACTTACAATTACATCAAATTTTTGTGCCACCATCCTAACCAAGCTCCACCAAAAGCTTTTACTTGTGTAGGTGTGAGAAACCGACAAGAACTCGTACCAATTGTGCTATTTCCTTGTCCTACATTGGAGTGATCCTCGATCCACTTTCAACTTCTGTCAAGGTACATTTGGTATTCGTTCTTCTCTTTCTACCACTCACATTTGTCTTGGAATGATGGATAGGCCAAGTACTTCTACCAACCCACTCTTCATGGAGCAAGATGACGACATGAACTCCTTCATCACCAAGAGTCATCTCTTTGGTGCACAACGTGCTTTACATCAAGAGCAACAAGCTATGAGTGAACGCATCGACAACCTTGCCGCCGACTTACGACTCTCCGAGCAACGTACAAGGGACTACTTTGACAACAAGCTCGATGATCACAAGCAAGAAAATGACGCAAGGATGGACGAGATTCGCGCTTTGTTGCTCAACTGCTCTTCCTCCACTTCAAGAAGGAGCCGTTCAAGTCACCATTCCGACTTTACCCTCTCCGGCTCAAGTACACCGACATCGAACACTCTTCGTCGAGCCGCGCGCACCGACCATCAAGCACACCTCAATCCACTTCAAGACACCGACTCTCAAGAGCGCCGATGACGTCAAGCCGAAGAAGCCTTTGCGCTAGCTCGAGAACGGCAACAACAACGCCAACATGAAGAGGAAGAACACGCGCGTCTACAACAAAATGCACAAGATGTTGAGGCTCAACGTAAAGAACAACAACTCCGTGACGCTCAAGCACTTCAGGCGCAACAAGCTCTACGCGATGCGAGCCGAGCCGTTGCCGACCGAGGCCGTCAAGCCCGTGAAGAAGAGGAAGCACTTCGCGAAGAAATTCTCGAACGACGACTTCAAGCTCGCATGAATCGTCAAATTCCTCCTCGAGCTCGACGCGCTCCTCCACAAGCTCGCCAAGACCACCAAGTTCATCACGAGCATGAAAACACCGGGAATACTCCGCTACAAGAGCAACACGAGGCTGACAACCCTCCGCGACAAGAGCAACACGAGGTTGACAACCCTCCGCGACAAGAGCACCACGAGTTGAACAATCATCTACAACATGGCGTCATCATCCCCGACCCCAACACAATGAAGAGCAACGCTACGGCAAGCTCAAGTTCACCATGCCCAAGTTTAATGGAAGCAACGATCCCGAAGAATACCTTTCATGGGCATTGAAAGTCGACAAGATCTTCCGTTTGCACAATTATGAAGAAGAGAAGAAGATCGCGATGGCATCCCTTGAGTCCCAAGACTATGTCCTCATTTGGTGGGAGCAAGTCATCGAACGCCGCGAGACAAGAGGTGATCCACCCATCACTACTTGGGCACAAATGAAGGATGTCATGAGAGCATGCTTCGTGCCTACCTACTACAACCGCGACCTCTTCAAGAAACTCCAACAACTCAAGCAAGGAACAAAGAGCATTGAAGATTACTACAAGGAGATGGAGATTGCAATGATAAGAGCCAATGTGACAGAAGATGATGAGCAAACTATGGCACGTTTCTTGAATGGACTCAATCACCCTATCAAGAAGATCGCCGACTTCCAACCATACTCAAATCTCATCGAGCTCGTGCACCAAGCTACCAAAGTGGAACGCCAAGTGCAAGATGACTTCAAGTACGCCAAGTTCTCATCCAAGTCCTACGGCTTCTCCAATAACCAAGCCTCAACGACTCCAACACTGACTACAAGAACGTCTACTTCCAACACCGACAAGCCGAATTCCAAGAAAGCTTCGTCAACTACAAGTCATCCTCCTACGACCAACTTCAAGCCGAGAGCTTCATCATCATCAACCCCAACCGATGAGATCGTTAAGACAAGTTCCTTCAAGTGTTTCACTTGCGGAGGCCGGGGCCACAAGTCCTACGAGTGCACCAACAAGCGGACCATGGTCTTCAACGACGATGGCACTTATAACTCCATGAGTGAAGGTGAAATGGAGGCACTTGAGCAATTCGCCATGCACCTCCAAGTGAACAATGAAGAAGAACAAGTCTTTTGTGATGAAGACTCGAGTCCCGCACTTGTTGTCTCCAAAGTCTTGACTCTCCAACATCATCAAGAAGAAGACCAACGATGCCACATTTTCCACACCAAGGCCGGCATCAATGGACGATCCGTCAAGGTCATCATCGATGGAGGGAGTTGTCACAATCTCGCAAGTGAAGAACTTTGCTCCAAGCTCCAATTTCCCAAGACGAAGCATCCACATCCTTACAAAGTGCAATGGCTTAGTGACTCCAGCACCATCCAAGTCGAGCACCGAGTACAAGTCTCCTTCAAGATCGGCGCATACGAAGACACCTTGGAGTGTGACATTGTTCCCATGACCGTTTTTCATCTTCTCCTTGGACGGCCATGGATATTCGATAGAGGAGTCATCCACAACGGTCGAACGAACCACTACATCTTCAAGATGACGGGCAAGGAGTACGTCCTCCATCCAATGTCGCCAAGTCAAGTGATCGCCGACAAACATACCACCCATCATGGAGAGAATGGTGAGAGAGTGAGCCACCAAAAAGAGAGTGAGCCCCACAAGCCCAAATTGAGTGCCTCCACGATGAGCGAAAACAAGAACTTCGTTCTATTTGCAACCAAACGTGAGATGAGAGAAGTGTGTGAGAACCCATCTAGTGTCCTACACTACATCCTCGTGTGCAAGGACAATGCACCACAAACTAACACCTCTCACACTCTTCCTCTAGTGTTGTCTTCTCTTTTGCAGGAATTTCAAGATGTTTTTTCCCGATGAGCTACCCCCGGGACTACCCCCTCTCCAAGGCATTGAGCACCAAATCAACCTCATACCCGGAGCACCGCTTCCGAACAAAGCTCCCTACCGCGTCAACCCCGAAGAAACCAAAGAAATTCAAAGGAAAGTAAAACATCTCATAGACCATGGACATGTGCGTGAAAGTTTGAGCCCTTGTGCCGTACCGGTCATTCTTGTGCCAAAACGTGACGGTAGTTTTCGCATGTGCTCCGATTATAGACCTATCAATGCTATCACCGTTCGTTATAGATATCCCATTGCACGCCTAGATGATATGCTAGATGAGCTTAGCGGTGCCACTATATTTTCCAAAATTGATCTTAAGAGTGGTTACTATCAAATCCGCATACAATAGGGCGATGAATGGAAAACCGCCTTCAAAACCAAGTTTGGTTTGTATGAGTGGTTAGTCATGCCTATGGGTCTCTCGGAAGCATCAGGCACTTTTATGCGCCTTATGAATCATGTCTTTTGCCCTTGCATTGGTATATTTGTTGTGGTTTACTTCGATGACATTCTTGTCTTTAGCAAATCCATACAAGAGCATGTCACCCATGTCCGCACCATTTTGCAAACTCTTAGGAAAGAACATCTCTATGCTAATATGGAGAAATGCCTTTTTGGTGTTGATAAGCTCATTTTCTTAGGATTTGTTGTCTCTTCTAAGGGTGTTCATGTAGATGAGTCCAAGATCAATGCTATTAAGACTTGGCCGCAACCAACCAACTTGCATCAAGTGCGTAGTTTCCTTGGCCTTGCGGGCTTCTATCGTCGCTTTGTAAAGGATTTTAGCACCATTTCTTCGCCTTTGCATGCTTTGATCAAGAAGAATGCGCCTTTTGTTTAGGGACCATCCCAAGATACTGCATTCAATAAGCTTAAGAATTTGCTTACTCATGCTCCCGTGCTTGCTTTACCCAACTTCGACAAACCCTTTGAAATTCATTGCGATGCTAGTGGTAATGGCATAGGAGGTGTGTTAATGCAAGAGAAGCGCCCCGTAGCTTACTTTAGTGAGAAACTTTCCGGAGCGCAGCTCAATTACCCCATCTATGACAAAGAGCTATATGCTTTAGTCCGCGTTTTGCATGAATGGGAACACTACCTTCGTCCCCATGAGTTTATCATTCATACCGATCATGAGACTCTCAAATATCTTAAGGGACAGACTAAGTTGAACAAGCGTCATGCTAAATGGAGTGAATTTATTGAGTCTTTTCCTTATGTCATCAAGTACATTAAGGGTAAAGAAAATGTTGTGGCGGATGCGCTTTCCCACATTTGCACACTTGTCACGCAACTTGAGTTAGATGTCATTGGCTTCGAGCATATCAAAGACATATATGAGCATGATATGACTTTTGCCATTCCTTATGCCAAGTGTTTGTCGAATACATCTTGGGAACGCTATTACATCAAAGATGGATACCTTATGAGAGTTAACAAACTTTGCATTCCCGAGTCCTCGCTTCCTTTGTTGCTTTTGCAGGAATCTCATGGAGGCGGCTTAATGGGACACTTCGGACACGACAAGACGTTCGCCACGCTCTCAAAGAGCTACTTTTGGCCAAAGATGTTTTGGGACGTCAATAGCTTCACCAACCGGTATTCTACATGTCGCAAAGCTAAGTCCAAAGCTCAATCTCATGGTCTCTATATGCCTTTACCAATTCCATACCAACCTTGGGAAGACATTAGCATGGACTTCGTACTTGGTTTGCCTAGGACTCGCAATGGGAAAGATTCCATATTCGTTGTTGTGGACCGTTTCTCGAAAATGGCACACTTTCTTCCTTGTAACAAGATAGACGATGCTTCACATGTGGCTAATCTCTTTTGTAGGGAAATATTGCGTCTACATGGTGTGCCAAAGACTATCGTCTCGGACCGCGACGTCAAGTTCCTTAGCTACTTTTGGAAGACCCTATGCGCCAAGCTCGGAATCAAGCTACTCTTCTCCACGGCATACCATCCTCAAACCGACGGCCAAATGGAGGTGACAAACCGCACACTCTCTGCTCTACTTCGAGTACTCATCAAGAAGAACATCAAGGAGTGGGAGGAGTGTCTACCCATCGCCGAGTTCGCCTACAACCGAGCAAGACACTCAACAACCGGCAAGTCCCCTTTCGAGGTCGTCTACGGATTCAACCCTTTGTCACCATTGGACATTCTACCTCTACCACTCCAAGAGTGAATCAATTTGGACGCAAGTGCACGAGCGACCCATATCAAGAAGGTGCATGAAGATACAAGAAACACCATCGAGCGCCAAGTGCAACGCGTTGCGACCAAGCTCAACATCAACAAGCAACCTATGGTCTTCAACACTGGTGATCTCGTGTGGCTACACCTTCGCAAGGACCGCTTTCTATAAGAACGCAAGTCCAAGCTTCGACCACGAGCGGATGGACCCTTCAAGGTGCTTGCACGCTACAACGACAACACTTACAAGATCGACCTCCCGCGCAGCAAGTACAACGTGAGCGACATTTTCAACGTCAAAGATCTCTCTCCCTTCCATCGTGATGAAGAATTTGATCCGAGGACGGATCTTCCCCAAGGGAGGGGAGATGATGCGGAGCATCCCAAGGCCATCCCCATGGACTTACCTACATCTCCCACGACACCACTTGGACACATGACAAGAGCCCGTGCGAGAACCATCGAGAATGAGGTACCATATAAGCAACCAAGGAGATGGAACGGTGCAAGATGGACATCAAGAGCATGGAGACATTTTGCCCAGCCCGGAAGGACCGGAACAACCGCCCGACCACCGCCCGGGCGGAACAACCGCCCGACTACCGCCCAACAACCGGTCTGCCTTCTGTGATCGAGTGGTGCAAGGCCGGCACTACACCGGATGTGCCGTAACTACCAGAAGACCGGTACTGCCGCCCCGACCACCGGAAAAACCGCTGGCCCCTTCGACGTCCATCTCCGCAAGCTAGCGCCAGACCTCCCAGCGGAACTACCGCCTTCTAGGATCGGTACTTCCGCCCTGCATGAGCTCCCAGCGGAGCAACCGCCCCCTTGACCGGTACTACCGGCCCTGCCTGCGCGCAGTCACTTGGGCCAAGGCCCGTGTACCCTTTTGTTACCTAGACTATAAATACCCTATCCCGTACAACTTTCTAGGGTTAGCATTGTGATATCTCATTTGAGAGATAGAGCTACGCTCATACATATCGGATCTACTCCACAAGAGAGACCGCGGCTTCTACGGAGAAGATCCCTTTGGATTCAAGCCCCCTTTCTAAGGGAAGATCCCCCCGTGGATTCAAGACCTCCTCACGGAGAAGACCGGCTACCCTTGTATCGTCCTTAGTTGTCCGTGGATCGTGTATCTTCTCTTATGTATTCGAGGATCTAGCACATGTGTGACTATCTTGTTGGTTTGAGTGTTCCTCTTTGTGCCCCTTTGTGATTTCCCCTCGTGTTTACTCCTCGTGTTCTTCGTGTTCTTCGCGGGATTCTGCTCCTATCGTGAAAGATCGGGCCATAGGGTTCTACCCTACATCACTCTGTTTGTCTATGTATTCACACATGTACTAAGTTTCCGGTTAATACAATTCTAGCATGAATAACAAACAGTTATCATGATATAAGGAAATATAAAAAAACAACTTTATTATTGCCTCTAGGGCATATTTCCTTCATGGACCGGTATTTGGGTATTGTTCTTACTTGAACAAGCCCCACACTTATGATTAACCCTTCTTCCAGGCATCCTCAACTATGAAAGAAGAATTAAGATAAATCTAACCATAGCATAAAACATATGGATCCAAATCAGCCCCTTACGGAATAGCGCATAAACTAGGGTTTAAACTTCTCTCACTCTAGCAACCATCATCTAATAACTACTCCACAATGTTGGAAATATGCCCTAGAGACAATAATAAAATAGTTATTATTATATTTCCTTGTTCATGATAACTATCTATTGTTCATGCTATATTTGTATTAACCGGAAACTGTAATACATGTGTGAATACATAGACCACAACATGTCCCTAGTAAGCCTCTAGTTGACTAGCTCGTTGATAAATAGATGGTTATGGTTTCCTGACCATGGACATTGGATGTCGTTGATAACGGGATCACATCATTAGGAGAATGATGTGATGGACAAGACCCAATCCTAAGCATAGCACAATATCGTGTAGTTCGTTTGCTAGAGCTTTTCTAATGTCAAGTATCATTTCCTTAGACCAAGAGATTGTGCAACTCCCGGATACCGTAGGAGTGCTTTGGGTGTATCAAACATCACAACGTAACTAGGTGGCTATAAAGGTGCACTACAGGTATCTCCGAAAGTGTCTGTTGGGTTGGCATGAATCGAGACTGGGATTTGTCACTCCGTATGACGGAGAGGTATCTCTGGGCCCACTCAGTAATGCATCGTTATAATGATCTCAATGTGACTACGGAGTTAGCCACGGGATCATGCGTTACGGAACAAGTAAAGAGACTTGCCGGTAACGAGATTGAACAAGGTATGGGGATGTCGACGATCGAATCTCAGGCAAATAACATACTAATGGACAAAGGGAATTG
Source organism: Triticum dicoccoides (assembly GCF_002162155.2). Classification (NCBI taxonomy): domain Eukaryota; kingdom Viridiplantae; phylum Streptophyta; class Magnoliopsida; order Poales; family Poaceae; genus Triticum; species Triticum dicoccoides. The sequence continues at coordinate 454,423,449 of NC_041390.1, read as the reverse complement.
TATACGGGATTGATTGAATCCTCGACATCGTTGTTCATCCGATGAGATCATCGTGGAACATGTGGGAGCCAATATGGGTATCCAGATCCCGCTATTGTTTATTGGCCGGAGAGATGTCTCAGTCATGTCTGCATGGTTCCCGAACCTGTAGGGTCTACACACTTAAGGTTTGGTGACGCTAGAGTTGTAATGGGAATAGTATGTGGTTACCGAAGGTTGTTCGGAGTCCCGGATGAGATCCCGAACATGACGAGGAACTCCGGAATAGTCCGGAGGTGAAGATCGATATATTGGGCGAAGGGTATTGGAGTCCGAAATTGTTCTGGGAGTACCGGGTGACGACCGGCGTGACCGAAAGGAGTTTCGAAGGCCCGACAAGTGTTGGGGGGCCTTATGGGCCAAGGGGAGGTGGCAGACCAGCCCACTAAGGGGATGTGCGCCCATCCCACCCTATCTCACGTAACCTGGAGAGGTGGGGGCGCCTTCCCTAAGGCAGCCGCCCCTCCCGGCTTGGGGGGCAAGTTTCCTAGGGGTGGGGCGCCCAAACCCATCTAGGATTTCCCCTGTGGCCGCCGCCCCTCCCCTAGTGAAACCCTAGGGCGCCTCCTCCTCCCTCCTTCCCCCTATATATAGTGAGGGAGAGAGAGGGAAGCCGCACCCCCCTTCCTGGCACAGTCCCTCCCTCCTCCAACACCTCCTCCTCCTCCGTAGTGCTTGGCGAAGCCCTGCCGGAGAACCACGAGCTCCACCGTCACCACGCCGTCATGCTGCCAGAGTTCTCCCTCAACTTCTCCTCTCCCCTTGCTGGATCAAGCAGGAGGAGACGTCCGCGGGTTGTACGTGTGTTGAACGCGGAGGCGCCGTCCGTTCGGCGCTTGGATCGGATCTTCCGCGATTTGAATCGCTGCGAGTATGACTCCATCAATCGCGTTCTTGTAACGCTTCCACTTAGCGATCTACAAGGGTATGAAGATGCACTCCTTATCTTTCGTTGCTAGCATCTCCTAGATTGATCTTGGGGACAAGTAAAATTTTGAATTATTACTACGTTCCGTAATAGTGGCATCATGAGTTAGGTCTATGCGTAGATTCTATGCACGAGTATAACACAAAGTAGTTGTGGGCGATGATCTGGTCAATTTGCTTACCGTTACTAGTCTTATCTTGATTCGGCGGCATTGTGGGATGAAGCGGCCCGGACCGACCTTACATGTACGCTTACGTGAGAAAGGTTCCACCGACTGACATGCACCTGATGCATAAGGTGGCTAGCGGGTGTCAGTCTCTCCCACTTTAGTCGGATCGGATTCGATGAAGAGGGTCCTTATGAAGGGTAGATAGCAATTGGCATATCACCGTTGTGGCTTTTGCGTAGGTAAGAAACATTCTTGCTAAACACCATGTAATTACTTTACTTCATTGCTAATTGTTAGCCATAGTAGTAGAAGTAATAGTTGGCGGGACAACTTCATGAAGACACGATGATGGGGATCATGATGATGGAGATCATGGTCTCATCCCGGTGACAAAGGTGATCATGCCGCGCCTCGAAGATGGAGATCAAAGGCGCAAGATGATATTGGCCATATCATGTCACTTTATGATTTGCATGTGATGTTTGTCATGGTTACATCATATTTTCTTAGAACGATGGTAGCATAAATAAGATGATCCCTCACTAAAAATTTCAAGAAATGTGTTCCCCGTAATTGTGCACCGCTGCGAAGGTTCTTTGTTTCGAAGCACCACGTGATGATCAGGTTTGATAGATTCTCACGTTCGCATACAATGGGTGTAAGCCAGATTTACACATGCGAAACTGCTACGTCTTGAGCTTGCGTTGGTTTTCCCCGAAGAGGAAGGGATGATGCAGCTGAGTAGCGTAAGTATTTCCCTTAGTTTTTGAGAACCAAGGTATCAATCCAGTAGGAGGCCACGCTCAAGTCCCTCGTACCTGCACAAAGCGATAGCTACTCGCAACCAACGCGATTAGGGGTTGTCAAGCCCTTCACGGTCATTTACGAGAGTGAGATCTGGTAGATAAAATATTTTTGGTATTTTTGGTATAAAGATGCAAAGTAAAAGTAAAAGCAAAGTAAATAGCAAAGCATTAAAGTGATGGAGATTGATATGATGAGAATAGACCCGGGGGCCATAGGTTTCACTAGTGGCTTCTCTCAAGAGCATAAGTATTCTACGGTGGGTGAACAAATTACTGTTGAGCAATTGATAGAATTGTGCATAATTATGAGAATATCTAGGCATGATCATGTATATAGGCATCACGTCCGTGACAAGTAGATCGAAACGATTCTGCATCTACTACTATTATTCCACTCATCGACCGCTATCCAGCATGCATCTAGAGTATTAAGTTAAAAACAGAGTAACGCCTTAAGCAAGATGACATGATGTAGAGAGATAAATTCATGCAATATGAAATAAACCCCATCTTGTTATCCTCGATGGCAACGATACAATACGTGCCTTGCTGCCCCTTCTGTCACTGGGTAAGGACACTGCAAGATTGAACCCAAAGCTAAGCACTTCTCCCATGGCAAGAACTACCAATCTAGTTGGCCAAACCAAACGGATAATTCGAAGAGACTTGCAAAGATAACCAATCATGCATAAAAGAATTCAGAGAAGATTCAAATATTATTCATAGATAGACTTGATCATAAACCCACAATTCATCGGTCTCAACAAACACACCGCAAAAAGAAGATTACATCGAATAGATCTCCACGAGAGAGGGGGAGAACTTTGTATTGAGATTAAAAGAGAGAGAAGAAGCCATCTAGCTACTAACTATGGACCCGAAGGTCTGAGGTAAACTACTCACACTTCATCAGAGAGGCTATGGTGATGTAGAAGCCCTCCGTGATGACGGCCCTCTTCCGGCGGAGCTCTGGAACAGGCCCCAAGATGGGATCTTGTGGATACAGAAAGTTGCGGCAGTGGAATTAGGTTTTTGGCTCTTGTTCTGATCATTTTGGGGTACGTGTGTATATATAGGAGGAAGAAGTACGCCGGAGGAGCAACGAGGGGCCCACGAGGCAGGGGACGTGCCCTAAGGGGGCGCGCCCCCACCCTCGTGACCGCCTCTTTTGTTCCTTGGAGCAGGGTCCAAGTCTCCTGGATCACGTTCGGTGAGAAAATCACGTTCCCGAAGATTTTATTCCGTTTGGACTCCGTTTGATATTCCGTTTCTTCGAAACACTGAAATAGGCAAAAAACAGCAATTCTAGGCTAGGCCTCCGGTTAATAGGTTAGTCCCAAAAATAATATAAAAGTGGAAAATAAAGCCCAATATAGTCCAAAATAGTAGATAATATAGCATGGAGCAATCAAAAAATATAGATACGTTGGAGACGTATCAGGCATCCCCAAGCTTAATTCCTGCTCGTCCTCGAGTAGGTAAATGATAAAAAGAAATTTTTTGATGCGGAGTGCTACTTGGCATAATTTCAATGCAAATCTTCTTAATTGTGGTATGAATATTTAGATTAGAAAGATTCAAGACAAAGGTTTATATTGACAAAGAAAATAATAATACTTCAAGCATACTAACAAAGCAATTATGTCTTCTCAAAATAACATGGCTAAAGAAAGTTATCCCTACAAAATCATATAGTCTGGCTATGCTCCATCTTCCCCACACAAAGTATTTAAATCATGCACAACCCCGATGACAAGCCAAGCAATTGTTTCATACTCTAACTTTTTCAATCTTCATGCAATATATGAGTGTGAGCCATCGATATAGCACTATGGGTGGAATATAATGGTGGTTGTGGAGAAGACAAAAAGGGAGAAGATAGTCTCACATCAACTAGGCGTATCAAACGGGCTATGGAGATGCCCATCAATAGATATCAATGTGAGTGAGTAGGGATTGCCATGCAACGGATGCACTAGAGCTATAAGTATATGAAAGCTCAAAAAGAAACTAAGTGGGTGTGCATCCAACTTGCTTGCTCATGAAGACCTAGGGCAATTTGAGGAAGCCCATCATTGGAATATACAAGCCAAGTTCTATAATGAAAAATTCCCACTAGTAAATGAAAGTGATAACATGAGAGACTCTCTACTATGAAGATCATGGTGCTACTTTGAAGCACAAGTGTGGTAAAAGGATAGTAACATTGTCCCTTCTCTCTTTTTCTCTCATCATTTTTTTATATATTTTTATATGGCATTTCTCTTTTTTATGGCCTTTCTCTTTTTTCTTTTTTTTATTTGGGCTTCTTTGGCCTCTTTTTTTTATTTTTCGACCGGAGTCTCATCCCAACTTGTGGGGAAATCATAGTCTCCATCATTCTTTCCTCACTGGGACAATGCTCTAATAATGATGATCATCACACTTTTATTTTTTCTTACAACTCAACAATTACAACTCGATACTTAGAACAAAATATGACTCTATGTGAATGCATCCAGCGGTGTACCGGGATATGCAATATGACAATGATGAATGTGTCATGATGAACTAGATGGTGGAAAGTTGCATGGCAATATATCTCAGAATGGCTATGGAAATGCCATAATAGGTAGGTATGGTGGCTGTTTTGAGGAAGGTATATGGTAGGTGTATGATACCGGCGACAGTTGCGCGGTATTAGAGAGGCTAGCAAGGGTGGAAGGGTGAGAGTGTGTATAATCCATGGACTCAACATTAGTCATAAAGAACTCATATACTTATTGAAAAAATTTAGAAGCTATCAAAGCAAAGTACTACGTGCATGCTCCTAGGGGGATAGATTGGTAGGAAAAGACCATCGCTCGTCCTCGACCGCCACTCATAAGGAAGACAATCAATAAATAAATCATGCTCCGACTTCATCACATAACGGTTCACCATACGTGCATGCTACGGGAATCACGAACTTCAACACAAGTATTCTTTAAATTCACAACTACTCAACTAGCATGACTTTAATATTATCACCTCCATATCTCAAAACAATTATCATGCTTCAATCTTTTCTTAGTATTCAACACACTCAAAAGGAAGTTTCACAAATCTTAAATACCAAGCATATTATTATTAGGCAAATTACCATGCTATTAAGAGACTCTCAAATTAATTTAAGTGAAGCATGAGAGATCAATAGTTTCTTTAAAACGAATCCACCACCGTGCTCTAAAAGATCTAAGTGAAGCACATAGAGCAAAATTATCTAGATCAAAAGATATAAGTGAAGCACATAGAGCAAAATTATCTAGCTCAAAAGAAATAAGTGAAGCACATAGTGTATTCTATCAAATTTTAATTCATGTGTGGCTCTCTAAAAAGGTGTGTACAGCAAGGATGATTGTGGTATACTAGCAAACAAAGACACAAATAATACAAGACGCTCCAAGCAAAACACATATCATGTTGGTGAATAAAAATATAGCTCCAAGTAAATTACCGATGGAAGTGGACGAAAAGAGGGGATGCCTTCCGGGGCATCCCCAAGCTTTAACTTTTTGGTGTCCTTGGATTATATTGAGGGTGCCATGGGAATCCCCAAGCTTAGGCTCTTGCCACTCCTTGTTCCATGATCCATCAAAAGAATTCACCCAAAACTTGAAAACTTCACAACACAAAACTCAAAATAGAAAACTCGTGAGCTCCGTTAGCGAAAGAAAACAAAAGACCACTTCAAGGTACTGTAATGAACTCATTCTTTATTTATATTGGTGTTAAACCTACTATATTAAAACTTCTCTATGGATTATAAACTATTTTACTATCCATAGATTCATCAAAATAAGCAAACAACACACGAAAAACAGAATCTGTCAAAAACAGAACAGTCTGTATTAATCTGTAGCTAGCGCAAGATATGGAACCCCAAAAATTCTAAAATAAATTGATGGACGTGAGGAATTTATCTATTAATCATCTGCAAAAATAATTAACTAAATATCACTCTTCAAATAAAAATTACAGCAGTTCTCGTGAGCGCTAAAGTTTCTGTTTTTTACAGCAAGTTGAACAAGACTTTCCCCAAGTCTTCCCAACGGTTCTACTTGGCACAAACACTAATTAAGCACAAAAAACACAACCAAAACAGGGGATAAATAATTTATTTATTACTAAACAGGAGCAAAAATCAAGGAATAAAAATAAAATTGGGTTGCCTCCCAACAAGCGCTATCGTTTAACGCCCCTAGCTAGGCATAACAAGCAAGAATAGATCTAGGTATTGCCATCTTTGGTGGGAAATCCATAAGTGGCTCTCATGATAGTTTCATATGGTAATTTTATTTTCTTTCTTGTAAAGTGTTCCATGCCCTTTTTTAATGGAAATTGAAATCTAATATTCCCTTCCTTCATATCAATAATCGCACCAACCGTTCTAAGGAAAGGTCTACCAAGAATAATAGGGCAAGAAGGATTGCAATCTATATCGAGAACAATGAAATCTACGGGCACATAATTCCTATTTGCAACAATAAGAACATCATTAATTCTTACCATAGGTTTCTTAATAGTGGAATCCGCAAGATGCAAGTTTAGAGAGCAATCATCAAAATTACAGAAATCTAGTAAATCACACAAAGTCTTGGGAATAGTAGAGACACTAGCACCCAAATCACACAAAGCATAAAACTCATGATCTTTAATTTTAATCTTAATAGTTGGTTCCCACTCATCATAGAGTTTTCTAGGGATAGAAACTTTCAACTCAAGTTTTTCTTCATAAGATTGTACCAAGGCATCAACAATATGTTCGGTAAAGGCTTTATTTCGACTATAAGCATGTGTAGAATTTAGCACGGATTGCAACAAGGAAATACAATCAATTAAAGAGCAATTTTCATAATTAAATTCCTTGAAATCCAATATAGTGGGTTTAGCAACATCTAGATTTTTATTTCTTTCCATCCCACTTTCATCAATTTCATCATTAAGATCTAAACACTCCAAATTTTTAGAACGCCTTCTAGGTAAAGGAAGATCACATTCAGTTTCATAAAGATTCATATTGCAAAACAAAGATTTAACTGGAGACACATCAATAACTTTTAGATCTTCATCTTGATTTTCATGAGTATTCGGTTTAGCGGCCATCTTATTGACTAAGGTGGCTTGCATGTCCGAAATTTCAGCAGTCATCTTTTCTAGACGAGCAATTTGGGATCTTATACCCTCAAATTCTTTAGAAATATCATCAAGCTTTTTATTCATATAACTCATAAAGCTTTTTTGTTCCTTAAGCTCGTTTCTAAAGAAATTATTATGCTCAAATTGCAAAACCATAAACTTCCTAACGTTGTTTTTGATCTCCTCTAACCTTTTAAGGTGAAGATCACCAAATCTTGGTTGAGCCATCGTGACAAACAAGCAAACAAACTAACACACGAGCAAACAAAAAGCAAGCAGACAAAAGAGGCAAACGGAGAGAGAGGATAGGGAGAGAGGGCAAATACAATGGCAAGGGTGAATTGGGGGAGAGGAAAAGGAGAGGCAAATGGCAAATAATGTAATGCAAGAGATAGGGATTGTGATGGGTACTTGGTATATTGACTTTTTGCGTAGACTCCCCGGCAACGGCGCCACAAATCCTTCTTGCTACGTCTTGAGCTTGCGTTGGTTTTCCCCGAAGAGGAAGGGATGATGCAGCAGAGTAGCGTAAGTATTTCCCTCGGTTTTTGAGAACCAAGGTATCAATCCAGTAGGAGGCCACGCTCAAGTCCCTCGTACCTGCACAAAGCGATAGCTACTCGCAACCAACGCGATTAGGGGTTGTCAAGCTCTTCACGGTCACTTACGAGAGTGAGATCTGATAGATAAAATATTTTTGGTATTTTTGATATAAAGATGCAAAGTAAAAGTAAAAGCAAAGTAAATAGCAAAGCAATATTAAAGTGATGGAGATTGATATGATGAGAATAGACCCGGGAGCCATAAGTTTCACTAGTGGCTTCTCTCAAGAGCATAAGTATTCTACGGTGGGTGAACAAATTACTGTTGAGCAATTGATAGAATTGTGCATAATTATGAGAATATCTAGGCATGATCATGTATATAGGCATCACGTCCGTGACAAGTAGATCGAAACGATTCTGCATCTACTATTATTACTCCACTCATCAACCGCTATCCAGCATGCATCTAGAGTATTAAGTTAAAAACAGAGTAACGCCTTAAGCAAGATGACATGATGTAGAGAGATAAATTCATGCAATATGAAATAAACCCCATCTTGTTATCCTCGATGGCAATGATACAATACGTGCCTTGCTGCCCCTTCTGTCACTGGGTAAGGACACCGCAAGATCGAACCCAAAACTAAGCACTTCTCCCATGGCAAGAACTACCAATCTAGTTGGCCAAACCAAACGGATAATTCAAAGAGACTTGCAAAGATAACCAATCATGCATAAAAGAATTCAGAGAAGATTCAAATATTATTCATAGATAGCCTTGATCATAAACCCACAATTCATCGGTCTCAACAAACACACCGCAAAAAGAAGATTACATCGAATAGATCTCCACGAGAGAGGGGGAGAACTTTGTATTGAGATTCAAAGAGAGAGAAGAAGCCATCTAGCTACTAACTATGGACCCGAAGGTCTAAGGTAAACTACTCACACTTCATCGGAGAGGCCATGGTGATGTAGACGCCCTCCGTGATGACGGCCCTCTTCCGGCGGAGCTCCGGAACAGGCCCCAAGATGGGATCTCGTGGATACAGAAAGTTACGGCGGTGGAATTAGGTTTTTGGCTCCTGTTCTGATCGTTTTGGGGTACGTGTGTATATATAGGAGGAAGAAGTACGCCAGAGGAGCAACGAGGGGCCCACGAGGCAGGGGGACACGCCCTAGGGGGGCGCCCCCCACCCTCGTGACCGCCTCTTTTGTTCCTTGGAGCAGGGTCCAAGTCTCCTGGATCACGTTCGGTGAGAAAATCACGTTCCCGAAGATTTTATTCCGTTTGGACTTCGTTTGATATTCCGTTTCTTCAAAACACTGAAATAGGCAAAAAAAATAGCAATTCTGGGCTGGGCCTCCGGTTAATAGGTTAGTCCCAAAAATAATATAAAAGTGGAAAATAAAGCCCAATATAGTCCAAAATAGTAGATAATATAGCATGGAGCAATAAAAATAGATATGTTGGAGACGTATCAGAAACATTTAGGTTGACTTGACGAGCCTGGCATGTACAGACGTGGCCTCGGAACACGAGAGACCGAAATGTCGAACATGAATCATATAGTAGATACGATCAACATGGAGATGTTCACCATTGATGACTAGACAGTCTCACGTGATGATCCGACGTGGCCTAGTCGATTCGGATCATGTATCACTTAGATGACTAGAGGGATGTCTATCTGAGTGGGAGTTCATTAAATAATTTGATTAGATGAACTTAATTATCATGAACATAGTCTAAATTGTCTTTGCAAATTATGTTGTGGATTAATAGCTCGTGCTTTAGCTCCTTGTTTTAATACGCTCCTAGAGAAATACTAAGTTGAAAGATATTGTAAGAAATTGTGCGGACTAGGGCCATAGTCTCAGGATTGTCCTCACTGCTACACAGAAGGCTTTTGTCCTTGATGCATCGCTCGGTGTGCCGACCCCTCTGGCGTCGTGTGTGGATGTTGTGAACATCTGGCAGACACGTTCTGATGACTACCTGATAGTTTAGTGCGCCATGCTTTACGACTTAGAGTCAGGGCTCCAAATGCGTTTTGAACGCCATGGAACATATGAGATGTTCCAAGAGCTGAAATTAGTATTTCAGGCTCATGCCCGTGTTGAGAGGCTTGAGACCTCTGACAAGATCTTTGCCTACAAGATGGAGGAGAATAGCTCAGCCAGTGAGCATGTGCTCAGAATGTCTGGGTACTTCAATCACTTGAATCAAGTGGGAGTTAATCTTCCAGATAAGAGAGTGATTGACAAAAGTTCTCCAATCACTATCACCAAGTTGCTAGAGTTTCGTGATGAACTATAACATGCAAGGGAAGATGATCCCCTAGCTGTTCGTCGTGCTTAAGGCCGTAAAGGTAGAAATCAAGAAGGAGCATCAAGCGTTGATGGTTAACAAGACCACTGGTTTCAAAGAAGGGCAAGGGCAAGAAGGGAAACTTCATGAATGGCAAGCCAGTTGCCGCTCCAATGAAGAAACCCAATAACCCAAACCCGAGACAAAGTGCTTCTATTAGGGGAACAGTCACTGGTAGCGGAACTGCGTCAAATACTTGGTAGATAAGAAGGCTGGCAACTTCAACAAAAGTATATTTGATATATGTGTTATTGATGTGTACCTTACTAGTACTCCTAGTAGCACATGGGTATTAGATACCGGTTCAGTTGCTAATATTGGTAACTCGAAACAAAAGCTATGGAATAAACAGAGACTAGCTAAGGGCGAGGTGACAATGTGTGTTGGAAGTGTTTCCAAGGATGACAGGATCACCATCGCATGCTCGCTCTACTTTCGGGATTAGTGTTGAACCCAGATAAATGTTGTTTGTATTGGTGTCTGCGTTGAGCATGAACATGATTAGATCATGTTTATTGCAATACGATTATTCATTTAAGTTAGAGAATAATGGTTATTCTATTTACATGAATAATACCTTCTATGGTCATGCACCCAATGTGAATGGTTTATTGAATCTCGGTCGTAGTGATACACATGGTCATAATATTGATGCCAAAAAGATGTAGAGTTGATAATGATAGTACCACTTTCTTGTGGCACTGCCGCTTAGGTCATATTGGTGTAAAGCGCATGAAGAACCTCCATACTAATGGACTTTTGGAGTCACTTTATTTTGAATCACCTGACACATGCGAATCATGCCTCATAGGCAAGATGACTAAAACCCCGTTTTCTGGAACAATGGAACGGGCAAGTGACTTGTTGGAAATCACACATGCTGATGTGTGCGGTCCAATGAGTGTTGACGCACGCGGTGGATATTGTTATTTTCTCACCTTCACCGATTAATTGAGTAGATATGGGTATATTTACTTAATGAAGCATAAGTCTGAAATGTTTGAAAAGTTCAAGCAATTTCAGAGTGAAGTTGAGAATCATCATAACAAGAAGATCAAGTTCCTACGATCTGATCAAGGGGAGAGTATCTGAGTTATGAGTTTGGCAATCACTAAAGACAAGGTGGAATCGTTTCACAGTTGACGCCACCTGGAACACCATAGCGTAATGGTGTGTTTGAACGTCGTAATCACACCCTATAGGATATGCTGCGATCTATGATGTCTCTTACCAACCTATCGCTATCATTTTGGGGTTATGCATTAGAGACAATTACATTCACTTTAAATAGGGCACCATCTAAGTCCATGGAGACGACACTGTATGAACTATTGTTTGGCAAGAAACCTAAGTTGTTGTTTCTTAAGGTTTGGGGCTACAATGCTTATGTTGATAGGCTTCGGCCAGAAAAGCTCAAACCCAAAGCGGAAAATTGTGTCTTCATAGAATACCCAAACAAGACGATTGGGTATACCTTCTATCTCAGATCTGAGGGCAAAGTGTTTGTCGCTAGGAACAGGTCCTTTCTCGAGAAAGAGTTTCTCTCAAAAGAATTGAGTGGGAGGAAGATAGAACTTGAGGAGGTTGTTGAACCTTCACTTCAACCAGAGAGTAGCGCATCACAGAAAGATGTTTCTGTGGCACTTGCGTCAGTTGAAGAGAAAGATAATGATCATAATCATGAAGCTTCAGATCAAATTACTATCAAACCTCGTAGGTTGGACAACAATGAACCTATGAGCTATGAAGAAGCGATGTGGGCCCAGATTCCAACAAATGGTTGGAAGCCATGAAATCCGAGATAGGGTCCATGTATGAGAACAAAGTATGGACTTTGGTGGAATTTCCCGATGATCGGCAAGCCATTGAGAATAAATGGATCTTTAAGAAGAAGACAGACATTGATGGTATTGTCACCATTTATGGAGCTCGACTTGTCTCAAATAAGTTTCTGACAAGTTCAAGGAGTTGACTGTGATGAGACTTTCTCAATCATAGCGATGCTAAAGTCTGTTAGAATTATGTTAGCAGTTGCTGCATTTTCATTTATGAAATCTGGTAGATGGATGTCAAAACAAACTTTCCTTGACGATTTCCGTGAGGAAAGGTTGTATGTGATACAACCAGAAGGTTTTGTCGATCCTAAGGATATTAAAAGGTATGCAAACTCCAGCGATCCTTCTATGGACTAGAGCAAGCATCTCAAAGTTGGATCATACACTTTGATGAGGTGATCAAAGCTTTTGGGTTTATACAAAGTTTGCAAGAAACTTGTATTTACAAGAAAGTGAGCGGGAGCACTACAACATTTTGAGAAGTATATGTGGATGACATATTATTGATCGGAAATGATGTAGAATTTCTGGAAAGCATAAAGGGTTGTTTGAATGGAGTTTTCCAAAGGAAGACCTGTGTAAAACTGCTTACATGTTGAGTATCAAGATCTATAGAGATAGATCAAAACACCTGATAAGACTTTCACAGAGCACATACCTTGACATGATCTTGAAGGAGTTCAAGATGGATCGGTCAAAGAAGGAGTTCTTTCCTGAGTTGTAAGGTGTGAAGTTAAGACTTGAAGCTCGACCATGGCAGAACAAAGAGGAAAGACGAAAGTCGTCCCCTATGCCTTAGCCATAGGCTCTATACGATATGCCATGTTGTGTACCACGATGTGCCTTGCGACGTGTCTGGAAAGGGGGTATAAGAGTGATCCAGGAGTGGATCATTGAACAACGGTCAAAAAATTGTCCTTAGGAATAAGGAAATGTTTCTCGATTATGGAGGTGATGAAGAGTTTGGTGTAAAGGGTTACGTCGATGCAAGCTTTAACACCTATTCGGATGACTCTGAGTAGCAAACCGGATACGTATAGTGGAGCAACCATTTGGAATAGCTCCAAGTGGAGCATAGTAGCAACATCTACAATATGAAATAGAGATTTGCGAAGAACACACGGATCTGAATGTTGCAGACACGTTGACTGAAACCTCTCTCGTAAGCATAACATGATCAAACCCTAGAACTCATTGAGTGTTAATCACATGGTGGTGTGAACTAGATTATTGACTATAGTAAACTCTTGGGTGTTAATCACATGGCGATGTGAACTAGATTATTGGCTCTAGTAAACTCTTTGGGTGTTAGTCACATGGCGATGTGAACTATGAGTGTTGATCACATGACGATGCGAACTAGATTATTGACTCTAGTGCAAGTGGGAGACTATTGGAAATATGCCCTAGAGGCAATAATAAAATGGTTATTATTATATTTCCTTGTTCATGATAATTGTCTATTGTTCATGCTATAATTGTATTAACCAGAAACTGTATTACATGTGTGAATGCATAGACCACAACATGTCCCTAGTAAGCCTCTAGTTGACTAGCTCGTTGATCAATAGATGGTTATGGTTTCCTGACCATGTACATTGGATGTCGTTGATAACGGGATCACATCATTAGGAGAATGGTGTGATGGACAAGACCCAATCCTAAGCATAGCACAAGATCGTGTAGTTCGTTTGCTAGAGCTTTTCTAATGTCAAGTATCATTTCCTTAGACCATGAGATTGTGCAACTCCCGGATACCATAGGAGTGCTTTGGGTGTATCAAACGTCACAATGTAACTAGGTGGCTATAAAGGTGCACTATAGGTATCTCCAAAAGTGTCTGTTGGGTTGCACGAATCGAGACTGGGATTTGCCACTCCGTGTGACGGAGAGGTATCTCTAGGCCCACTCGGTAATGCATCATCATAATGAGCTCAATGTGACTAAGGAGTTAGCCACGGGATCATGCATTACGGAATGAGTAAAGAGACTTGCCGGTAACAAGATTGAACGAGGTATGGGGGACGACCGAATCTCGGGCAAGTAACATACTGGTGGACAAAGGGAATTGTATACGTGATTGATTGAATCCTCGACATCGTGGTTCATCCAATGAGATCATCGTGGAACATGTGGGAGCCAATATGGGTATCCAGATCCCGCTATTGGTTATTGGCCGGAGAGGTGTCTCGGTCATGTCTGCATGGTTCCCGAACCCGTAGGGTCTACACACTTAAGGTTTGGTGACGCTAGAGTTGTAATGGGAATAGTATGTGGTTACCTAAGGTTGTTAGGATTCCCAGATGAGATCCTGGATGTGACGAGGAACTCCGGAATAGTCCAGAGGTGAAGATCGATATATTGGACGAAGCGTATTGGAATCCGGAATTGTTCTAGGAGTACCGGGTGACGACCAGCGTGACCGAAAGGAGTTTCGGAGGCCCCGACAAGCGTTGAGGGCCTTATGGGCCAAGGGGAGGGGGCACACCAGCCCACTAAGGGGCTGTGCGCCCCTCCCACCCCATCTCACGTAACCTGGAGAGGTGGGGGGCGCCTCCCCTAGGGCAGCCGCCCCTCCCGGCTTGGGGAGCAAGTTTCCTAAGGGTGGGGGCGCCCAAACCCATCTAGGGTTTCCCCTGTGGCCGCCTCCCCTCCCCTAGGGAAACCCTAGGGCGCCTCCTCCTCCCCCCTTCCCCCTATATATAGTGAGGGAGAGATAGGGCAGCCGCACCCCCGTTCCTGGCATAGCCCCTCCCTCCTCCAACACCTCCTCCTCCTCCGTAGTGCTTGGCGAAGCCCTGCCGGAGAACCACGAGCTCCACCGCCACCACGCCGTCATGTTGCCGGAGTTCCCCTCAACTTCTCCTCTCCTATTGCTGGATCAAGAAGGAGGAGACGTCCCCTGGGTTGTACGTGTGTTGAACGTGAAGGCGCCGTCCGTTCGGCGCTTGGATCGGGTCTTCCGTGATTTGAATTGCCGCGAGTACGACTCCATCAACCGTGTTCTTGTAATGCTTCCACTTAGCGATCTTCAAGGGTATGAAGGTGCACTCCTTCTCTTTCGTTGCTAGCATCTCCTAGATTGATCTTGGTGACACGTAGGAAAATTTTGAATTATTACTACGTTCCCCAATAGTGGCATCATGATCTAGGTCTATGTGTAGATTCTATGCACGAGTAGAACACAAAGTAGTTGTGGGCGATGATTTGGTCAATTTGCTTATCATTACTAGTCTTATCTTGATTCGGCGGCATTGTGGGATGAAGTGGTCCGGACCGACCTTACACGTACGCTTACGTGAGACAGGTTCCACCCACTGACATGCACTTGATGCATAAGATGGCTAGCGGGTGTCTGTCTCTCCCACTTTAGTTGGATCGGATTCGATGAAGAGGGTCCTTATGAAGGGTAAATAGCAATTGGCATATCACCGGTGTGCCTTTTGCGTAGGTAAGAAACGTTCTTGCTAGAAACCCATAGCAGCCACGTAAAACACGCAACAACAATCCGGTCAATCTGTGCCTCCGACAACTGAACATCGAGATATCCTAACGAGACAATCTACATAGAAATGTAATGATTGTATGAACATCGGGCAACTAAAAAAACAACATTTGTTTAAGTGGCCATGAAGGTTACCTGAAACTGGCTCAACCATCTAAAAAGAGGCATGTGAGGATCGTTGGCTATGGCCCTCGCAGTTGGCACGCAGCCAAAAAACGGGTCTGCATCGCTGCTTGCCAACCAGATTCTGCCTCCAAAGGACCTATGGCAGCACCGGCCAGAGGTAATCCCAACAAGACACATCTTGTAAAGTAGGCGCCATCTCTCCCCCAGTGAAACGTATGTGTCTCTGGTCTCTATCTATCTACTAAGCAGGTAAGGAGTGACTTGTCGTAAGAGAAATGTTTCACTTGCCTATTGTGTAACTGCAATGGTTCACCTACCTCATCTAAGTCCGGACCATCAACCCACTCATCCAATGTACCCTCAACCAGTCGTGCCAAGGATAGAAGTCTAGCCCAACTTAACCTACGAAATAAAGAGATTGTTAGCGCCTATGAAAAGTATGTCAAACATAGTAAGTCAGTATATGGACTCCATTATATGCACACATACCTATCAACCCATGAATGGTGTATCAACCAGTTAGACTTTGGGGTACGAGTGACCAACACGTCTATGTTCTTGCCCGCTTCCATAAGGGCGCCCCGGTGCTCTCTATCGATGTTACCATTAAGCAACAGATACGAAGACATATATGCAATTCAAACAACAAATCTCAGGTGCAAATAAAACATAGTACAAACATATTACAAATTAAAACATAGTACAACATATTACAAAGTAAAACATAGTCCTGACATATTACAAATTAAAACATAGTCCAGACAAAACATAGTCCTGACATATTACAAATTAAAACGTAGTCCTGACATATTACAAATTAAAACATAGTCCTAACATATTACAAATTAAAACATAGTCCTGACATATTACATATTAAAACATAGTACGACACATTATATAGCTTGTGAGTTATTTCTTCCTCGTCCGCCCCTTCGGCCTCGACTGCCACAACCATGTCTACCTCTTGCTCCTATTGTCACAGTCGTTGATGTGGAAGCACTCGTAGATGTGGAAGCACTCGTAGATGTGGAAGCACCATCTTTGTTCAGGTCGGGACAATATTTCATCCTATGCCCATAAGCCGCGCATAACAAACATTGTCTAGTTGCTCCACCAGCTTCAGATTGGTTCGTATCGTTTCGGATGCGACGGGCCTTTCGTCTGCCCCTACTTGTTCGGCGAAGTTCTGGATCCGGGATGTATACTCTCTCACCGTCGTTTACCTTGTTGAAATTGCCGACGACTCTAAACCCTGTCATCTCACCTGTCCATGTGTTGAGTACTGCCTCTTTTAAATAGTATGGGGACACAAAGGAGATAGCGTCTAACTCAATCTGGCCACAGGCAGCCAACACATGTGAGCAAGGTAGGTGCAACAACTTCGGTTTGTTGCATGTGCACTCACACGTTGGATGAAATTCTGTTCCAATTTTTACCTCGTGTGTCTTCACCTCATTTGAAGAACCAAAACCATTAGTAGGAAGCTGAACCTCATACCTCCTTTCCTGATTACCTATCAGTCTGACAGTGTGCTTGTTTGCTTTCTCTATCTTATGTGCCATGTACTCCATGACACGGCTACAATAAGGTGTGTTCTGATTATCTGCAATATGCTTCCTTGCTAACTCGTGCCTTTCTCTGAAATATCTCAAAGTGCCCTGGAATACGGCCTCCACAATAGATGTAAGTGGCAATGCTCTATTCCCTCTAAGTACAAAATTATACACCTCTGCATGATTGGTTGTCATGTGGCCATACCTAGCTCCATGGATGTCATGCAGCAAAGACCAATTCACATGAGGCTCTTTCTCTATCCACTCAGAAAAATTCTTTATTGCCCTCCCCTTCTTTCTCTTAGTATTAGGAGGGTCAATTGCTGGCAAGTCACAAAGACCTACTGGCTCCTCTAGCTCCGCGATGAGTGCTGCTAATTTAACCTGATCTTGTTCCATTTTCTTCCTCGCACGAACCTGCTTCTTAGTAAAATCATCTAGTTTTGACCAAATAAATCCGTACTTGCGCTGCTGGTTTTGCTTGCATATTTTTTTGAACAAATTCATCAACCGCTTGTTCTTGAACTGTGAGAAATTTTTTGCCCCAAGATGACGCATGCACCACCGGCTCTGCAAGTCCCACCAAGGTGTTGGTTCATCAGCTGTTGGATTACTTAGTGTCTTCACGGCCTTCAATATACCAGCATGTCTGTCGTGAATGACACACATGTTTGGTCGGTCCTACACGATGGCAATTTTCACTTGCCGGAAGAACCATACCCTACTTGGAAAGTTCTCACCCTCCACAAATGCCATCGCAAGTGGGATGATTTGATTGTTCCCGCCCACACCAATAGCAGTCAGGATTTGCCCTCTGTACTAACCGGTTAGGAATGTACCATCCACAAACATAACAGGAGGACAATGCCGGAAAGCTTCGATGCACATAGCGAAAGAGAAGAACACTGTTTCAACACCTTGAAATCTGGTATACTCGGCAACCTCGTGTGTTGTACGTTCAGATAAGTATCGGGATTCCTTTCCTTCAATATGTCAAGGAGACGGACAACATTATCATATGAGTCGAAGAACGTCCGAAACCTTTCCTCCATAGCCTTCTGCTTAGCCCTCCAAGCCTTCCCATAAGGAATGCCATAATTCCATCTGACCTTCACTACTGTCTGGATGTGTTTTGCTTCCATATCTTTCTTCTCTACTATCTCAGTATACATGAGTTGCGCAATGAGAGTTGAAGTCAGGTTAGGATGCTTCACCAGCAGGTTCTTCCTCACACAATTATGTGGGACGACATTGGTGACAACCCAGTGGATGTCATACTTCGGCACGTGCCCGTGCACCTTCCCAGGACAACCTGTTTCAACACATTTCACGGTATAATTTGTTGGACTTGATATGTGTATCCAAGAAACCCTCTGTGTAGACATGGCCCACTTTATCACCGCATACTTCAA
The DNA here is from genome assembly GCF_002162155.2 of Triticum dicoccoides. Taxonomy (NCBI): domain Eukaryota; kingdom Viridiplantae; phylum Streptophyta; class Magnoliopsida; order Poales; family Poaceae; genus Triticum; species Triticum dicoccoides. The sequence goes on along the minus strand of NC_041390.1, from coordinate 454,405,003 downwards.
TTTTTTCTTTGTATCAAACATAGCCCCTATCTGGACTTGGTTCAGATTATACTGCCACGGAGTCTCATGGCCATCGTTGACCGTAAGGCCGGTGGATATGTCCTGGTCCCATGCAGAAGGAATCGATACCTCCACTTCATCCTCGGAATTTTCAGAATCCAGATCCTCCGCGAATCCATCCTCGTCCTCTTCCTCCATCACCCTCTGCATTTCATCCCCTTCCTCATCCCCATCAGCAAAACCAGAACCAGCTAATATTATCGACTGGCTACTCTGCCCAGTATCATGACCACAAACATTGTGTGGCACGTAGTCCGACTCTTTCTCGGGTTGGCTAGCATCCACATCAGGTGGCTGTGACCCGGATAAATCAATTTCGGTAGCCACTTGACTGCCCTGTCCGGGTTCATACCCCCTGTGGAGTTGTACGGTATTCTCCTCCTTCGCCACAGGTTGCACAAGGGCATGTGGGTGGATTCTTCGGTCTCGACAACGTCTTAACAACGTCAACCAATGTCGGCTCCTATCTATAGGCATCAACTCCCACTTAACATTTTTACAGGATTTGGTCCACAATGTATGAATACTAACAGAACATACTTCAGGATCCAGCCCGAAACTAGTTGTCAACCAGTACTTCAACTGTCTAATATCCAGTGTGTCCGGGTCCGCTAGTGTCATGACGCCATTTTTAAACTCGCTAAGATCAACCCCCAACTCATTATATCGAACATTACCAGCGCCGCAGTACAGTCAAATTTACTGATTCGGACATTTTCACGTGTCAGACATTGTCATCTTCTAATTAATCACAACGAACACTAATATTATCCGTTACACTAACTATGCACTAAAATGCCACCACAAACATATTAACACTAACTAATAAACTATACAATTTAGAGAAAAATAGTGACGACATGGTTATACCTTCGAAGCGTGTGTCTCTTCCAGTCAGTGGCACCGGCCACCTCGCGAAGTACTTGCACCACCGGACAACGGCAGCGCCGCCCACTCGATGACCGGAGGATCAACTCCGGTCAACCCCCAAGCTGCTGCTCCTCCTCACCACCTCCTCCTCCACAGCTGCTGCTTCTCCTCACCACCACCTCCATCCCAACCGCACCTCCTCCACCCCACCATGGCTCCTTCCCCAAACGCACAAAAAACTATCCCATAGCAAAAAAAAACCATAGGCCGGTGGAGAATGCTACGATCTATCTATTATGTGCCTTGGTTGTGAAAATGGGTGCAAACTGGAGGAGATCGGCTTGGGGTAGCGAGCTCTAAAGAGAAGAACGAGAGGAAGAGAAAGAAACAGAGGCGAGCTGACCGGGAGGAAGGAGACGACGCGCCCGACCTTATCCAGACCTTTTCGGTCTAGGCCTGGCCGAAAACCTCTTCGGCCACGGGCTGGCCGAAAACGGCCTATTTCGGTCGCGCGTAGGCCGAAGCTACTATTTTCGGCCGGCCCGCCACCGGCGCCACCTCTTCGGCCCAGTTGGCCCTTTTCGGTCAACTGCTGGACGAAAAGTCATTTTCGGCCAAATTCGGGCCGAAAACTACCTCTTCGGCCACCACAAGACCGACGGGGTCATGGTTTTGATTTTTTGACAATGGATACTATAGTTTCCGAATTAGCTATAAAAAGATGATAGTTTTGGAAAAAAAATCCCACGGGAGAGAGGGCCAAACTAACCGAGACATTAGCATTTGTCACATTTGCTGTGAACAGCCATATTCTCCTGATGCTACAGCGGCTGACGGGACAAGAACCTGAACAAGGATGATAGAAAGTGATAGGGAATCCCAACAGTGCGATAAAACTCTTCCACAATTTCGTGCTGGGCCAAAGGCTACACCTGCTTGTTGGTAAGAAACGCAGAGACTGGACTAGTCTGAAACTCTGAACGTGCCAAAAGGCACAGTGTTGGACCAGTCTGCTGCTTCTCACCAACATTTGCTGCACTTTTCATGTATCCCTGAGAGCTACATTAATTAATCTTTAACACTGTCATGTAGGAGTACTACGTATCATTTTCATACCCTAAACCAAAACCAGGGTTTATGTCGAATAGTTCACCGTAGCACAGTACTAGTCGTGTGCTCTAGAGTAGAGTTGTGACTTGTGACTTGTGAGTGGCGACTTTTGCCGACCCACGGCCGCGGTGAGTTCGAGGCAGCGAGGCCTACACAGGGTCGAGGCATGTTTGGACGTCGGGGAGCGGGCCGTTGGAAGGCCGAGCCAGACGTGGGAACGGATTTGGGCGGTGGAGCCGTCCGTCTATCCGCCGGGTCCCGGTTCCCGGCACGTCTAGCCGCAGGTGCAGGTGCCCACGCGGGCCGGCGGCCATAAAAAGCAGCGTCGCCGTTTCCTCCTCCCGGCCCCCGGCCCCTGGCCGACGACGTGCCAAACAGCTTCCTATCCTACGGCCGTGCGCCGTCACACTCATCGCTCAACATACGGCATGCGAAGGTGGTTTGTTTTCCGAATTCCAAAAAAAAAAAAGGTGGTTTGTTTTCCGCGATTCCTTTGGCAGCGAGATCCGATCCGTGATCCGGAAATTATCCTCCATCCTTTTGTTCTTTTCCCCACTGGCTCATTTTATCCCTGGATAGAGGACGGTGGGGAAGAACACGATCCCTCCCTCCACCATCGAAACGAAAGCAGGGTTCGGAGCCTGCGAGGATAAGATCATGTGCTTCGCTTAAAAGCGTATATATGGCTATCGATTGGCACTAGATCCGCATTTCTCTTTTTTCTTTTGTTCTTTTTCTGAATGGCCCCCCGCGATGCCTCATGGAGAAAGCTACGCTGCGCACTGTGATGTTTGATCTTTGGAGTTGGAGTGGCCTAAATTCGAGAATTGGGAGTGCTCCTATCTGTATCTGTAGAAGGACGGGTCAATGACTTGGCGTGTAGAAATAATAGTGGAGTCAATGGCTGGGTGAGTTGGGCGTGGAATCGGCGAGTATCCCTTCGTCGCCAAGGGACCAACATTCTTGCCTCAAATTGAAGTCGGAATAACAATGCTACTTCATCTTGCTGCATCTGGTTGCTCCACACTCGTATACAAATATTGCAACATTTGAAAAATACTCTCTCCGTTCCAAAATAAATGTCTCAACTTTGTACTAATTCTAGCACAAAGTTATAGTATTAAAATTGAGACACTTATTTTGGCTAGAGACACAAGAGCTCGTGACGGCTCCACACCTCCATACAACAATTAATTTCAAAAAATACCTAGCAAATCAAAAAATTAAAAATTTGGAAAGTCAAACGTGCCTAATCTATTTCCATGCGAAGTTTCGTGAAAAAATATCAGAAAATATATCCGCGGAGAAGAAAATAAATGTCGACCTACAATCCATCCAAACAATTTTTTTCTCTATACGGAACTTTTTTGTCTTTTCATTGAGAGTACGTTCCTTGGTAACTTTTTTCTCTCGAAACTTTACACGGCAGTATATTGGGCACTTTGATTTCATATCCCCAAATTTCAGATTTTTTTAAATGTCCTGCTTTGTTTTTTAAAATTTAATACTCATACAGGGGTGGAGCACTCCTACTCCTCTTCCCCTAAAACATCTTATATATTTGTTTACAAAAGTAGTACTCCCTCCTCCCCTAAGATGATTACAGTGTATCTATGATTCATCAGTAACGATCCTCTAGCCCCGGTTCCTCAAGCTAGACAAATAAACCTTACAAATCGAAATAAATGACCGTTTTTCTACTAGCGAGTCTGTCAAGCAGTATCGCACTTCTTTACTCACAAGGCTCTGTCAAACCAATCTCTGCACTCCCAAGTAGGAGTAGTAGAAAATACATGCGTCCGTTGAGAGGAGGATGTGACAAGACAATTGCCCGGATTATTTTAGGCACCTTGGTCTAAGAGCTCACCAATGATTTTACTGCGCCCCAAGATTATCACTACAGTATCACTCTATCTAGGACGGACCCATTGCTCTGACAGAGAAGACTCGTGCATTAACACGCTGAGCTGAGCTGACACCCTCTCAATTATCGGAAGAGTGCCCCAAGATGGACCTGACCTGCCATATCAATCAATAGACGCCAGGACTGCACTGCACAGCACGGGATGATTCTTCAACCGCCAACTGTTCCGGGCTCTATCAATCAATACTCCTACTAAGAGCCCAGCGCAGTCTGTCCTGCGGCTCTGCTCCAAAAACCTGCAGCGATCACGTCGGAGTTCACTATTTGGTAACCTCTTATCTTATCTCGAGAATTTCCATGGCGTGGCAGGTATCCACTGCCGCTGGTTTGAAGGCTGACGCCGACGTAAAAGTCCAAGCACGAGCACGCCGGCCCGTGAACCCAAGCCGCAGAGGGTCTCTCGAATCCACACCCGCCACTGTGCCTCACTCAGTGCGCCCATGTGACCCACGGGTACAGTCCATGACCCATTGTCCCGAACCCAGTGCTCCCACCGCATGTCTTTTGGCCCCAGTGTGTGTAGAGTACACAGCTGCACCCAAGGTCGAATCCAAGCACTGCTGGCTATGTACAATCACAAAGCCTCCACAAGCCACTTCCCAGTATTTATAATCTAGTAAAATTTGCTGCTCCAAGTGCAGGGTTGATACTGTATCCGATTTTTTTTGACCTAGTACTAGATTTAAGGTCTTAAGCAGGTATCCTGTCAGTGATAAGTCTGAAATTCCTCTCAGAAATCAGCGGGAGGACAAGCGTCCAACGCATACCAGTAGAAGTTTTACGGTGAAATTTGGCTAAGATTCCTATACCTGCCTACTGTACTAGCTAGCGAAGTGGAGTGGTACTAGTACTGGACCCAGGACATGAACCGAAGCAGGCAGAGCCAGAGAGGCGATGGCCTAACGGAGCAAAAGGTTCCGACTTGGGAGGTCGTTATATACGCTTTCCCCGCACCACATCAACACCATATCCTCGCTCTCTCTCTTGCCCACACCACACTGCCTGCGCCGCGCAACCTACGACTGCACAGCACAGAGAGTGGAGAGCATGCCGCTCTAGCTAGCTTACAGCGCAGTCTGGTCGTACCCCCACCCACCGTACCCGCGCAAAGAGAATGGCGACTGTGGTGGCGACCGTTGAGGCCGGGGTGGTGGCGGTGGCGAGCGGGCGGAGCAGCAAGCTGGTCCGGGGCCTGTACTGGCGCCTGCGCGCGGGGATCCGGCGGCTGCAGTCGGAGCGGCGCAGGTGGCGCGGCGGCGGCGGCAGACGGGAGCGCTTCAACTTCCACTACGACGCGCTCAGCTACGCCCTCAACTTCGACGACGGTCGCCGCGCCGCCGACTTGGTCCTAGCATGAAGCAGATGCCGCGCTCGCTCGCTAGGAGCTCGATTGTGCTGCGGGCCTTGGGGCTGGGCTGCGTATGGAGGCAAGCTGGTGGTCTAGGGGTCGTGGTTCTTGTGTCTGTGTGCTTCTTTAATTAGTGCTTTAGTTAGTTTATTAGGAGCTGCAATGTTTCGGGGTGAACCGGAAGTGCAATCTCTGCAGTCTACAATCTCTGCGCTACGGGTGAAATTCTTGCTTCGCATTCGGCGATTGCTCATCTGCAGCGCAATTCGAATGGCAGGAAAAGTACGCGCAACTTTTTATGTAGGTGTCACTAGATAGTTGAAGGCTCCTCCTGATTAGTGACATGACGCCGGGAAGATCATGAGCTCATGGAGCAGTATGTTGGCGTGCAACTTCAATTCTGTTTGCCCTATTTCCCCGCAAAAAATGAAAAAAAAAATTCAATTTTGTTTCCAGTGCCCGTCATAGTGCTCAGTTCGGGAAAGTGACGCTTGATATGGCGAGGGTGCAATTGTGGACTATTGCAATTTCCTCTTAGGCTTCACGATCAACTGCAACCTCTGGTATGCACGGTTGTTGCTCCGGGCATGAGCATTTTTCTTCGGCTGCCTCAGCCACGTGTGCATCTATGCTCGTCAGTGGTCATGTGCATCGCACTAGTCGTTTAGTGTAGAGGCCATAAAATAATGATACCCGTACTCGTTTTGTCGCCATTAGCGAACAAAAGGTTGTAACTTGTTTAAAGAGAGCGGGCAATCTCGGCATCGGCGCCGGGAAGAAAATGGTGGGAACGTTGCCACTGAGTTGAGACGAAAAGGAAAGAAGAAAGAGAGGCGGATCAATGGTTGGTCTGAATTCCTCGTCCTTCTTCCTTCTCTTGCGGGTGCCTGAATTGTGCAATGAACCAAAGCCTTGTCACACGAGAGGTTTTTTCTTTCTTTTGTAGTAGAGATATAGGAGTCGTTCACACTTGGCCTGAATTGTGCAATGAACCGAAGCCTTGACGACGGAGGAAGCGAAGAGTCATGATTCTTCGGGGCTGTTTGGTTTGTGACTAACTTTGTCAAAGATTGCCACATCTAAGGTTAGGCAAGTTTGACCAACTTAGGTGAGTGTTTGGTTCAAGCCACATCTTAGGCAAACCACACTTGGACCCCACATGGCATACACACAAAGAGTGTGGCAAGATTTTCTTAGGCTTGCCAACTTGTGGCTTTCATTTTGATGAACAAACCTTAGTCAAGTTTGGCAAAAAATGTTTGGCAAAATGTGGCAATACTAGTCCTAAAACCAAACAGCCCCTTCATCATGGAGAAGGAAGGAGCGGGGTAGCAAGGACGGCACATCGGGGTGGGTTGTTACTCCAGAGAAGAAAGTGAGAACCTGCTCTGCCTTTTTCCATCAACCCATCCAATCCATCGAGTTCGTCCGTAAGCTCCGGGCCTTTCTGATGTCACAAATCGCCGGGAATTTCTGATGTCACAAATCGCCGGGAAGTACTACTCTGGATCGCAGGTGGATCGGACGTGGGCGGCAGCGAGAAAACGCTGGCTGCTCCGCGTGCCTACAGTTCCGGCTGTATTGCCCCGTCACATCCATCCTGCGCGCTCAGCTGCTCCCGATGACCGATGACGTGAGGAGCAGGAGCCAGCACCCTACTTAATCTGGTGGGCAATGATAATGAGGTGTAATTCACAGTTCGGACTCACTGCAATCCGTTTTAAGGAAAGCCTTGGTCGTGTTGTTTATCCCCCTTTCTTTAATATAATCTCTCCTGCATGGTTCGAAAAAAAATTTTATCATGAAAGCAAACGTTGTTTGTTCTTGTTCCCATGCCCGGAAAGCATCACGGCACGGCGCGACACGACACGGCGACTGCATGTGGTATGGTGACGCTTTCGATCATCCATGAATCACTTGGGTAGATAAGACGAATCATGTGCTCGCGTATATGTCTCCCTTGGCGATCCACAAAACGAGCTAGTACATATCCGAAAAGCCAAGAATTTCTCGGGCAGTGATATATATCGCTTAAGATCATCTCTAGCAGATTCTATAAAGTATAACCTATAAAATATATATATATATATATATATATATATATATATATATATATATATATATATATATGTATATCTTTCTAAAACGAACTTACAGTACCACGAGGCATCAAACTGAACAGATCCCACGTAGCATAAACCTTTTTTTATCCTCACGCTTCTTTTCCATGACGCACGCATGGACGAATTCGAACTCCAGCCGGCCAGAACGGCACCGCTTCGGCCTGCCGCCTGATGTGGCCTGCTGCCTGCTCCAGCAACGCTCCGGCCCACCACGTGCTCCAACGGTGCTCCGGCCGGCTGCCGGCGAGCTCCTCCGTCTGTTTGTTGCTCGCGCGCGGCGTCGCGAGGCCCCCTACTCCAGCGTTGACCGGCTTTACAAGATCCTCTAGAAACGACTGAAATCTTCCATGTATGATGGATGGGAGATCGAATATAGGGGAGCCTGCAATTTTTTTTACGCGATATGCTGTTTTACAAGATCTATTCGGGGTGTTTTCTTCAGCTTGTACTGTAAATACGAAGATTTGACCGCTTTTATGGGATCTGCTAGAGATGCTCTAAGATGTGCGAGCGGTATCCTTCATGCGTCCGACTTTTCTTTCTTTCGCATCATTCTGTGGTTGGATGCTTAGATAGACAATGGTATCTACAACTACAAATGAATTGAGTTCGAGCGAGTTGAATTAGGCTTAGCTCAATTGATACTAAAATTTGAGCGAGCACAAATTGAGCTACACTCAAGGTCGAGTTGTAGAAAATGGCTCATACCCATCTTGTAATGATCTCGAGCTAGGTTCGAGTGAAATAAGATGTTTTTTTAATAATCTAAGACAAATTTTCAAACAAGGTAAGCCATAACACAACATAAGAAACCATTATATGATTAAGTTTTTATCATTAATGCCATCAATTGTGTCCCACTACTCAGTTTTATCATTAGGAATTTTAACTGCTCAAGAATGTCATTGCTTTGTTAGACACATGCTCAAAAATGCCACTAGCCACCATTACTTCCAGCTCAGAGCCCGTTTAGTATGCTATAATGACCAAAATACTCATATACCAAGATGCCAACTCTCCCTCTATCTCACTATGATAAAAAGTGTGGGTTCCACTCGATCCCCAATAACATTCTTATTTTCCTCTAAACTTATTCGGTTCTTACTTCTGATAAGTGGGGCCCACACTTGTCATTGTGGGATAAAGAGATCGAACATGTGGTTCTATGAGTATTTTGTTCATATAACATGGTCAACGGGTTTGACCTGATAGTAATGATGTTTAATGACATTTTTGAGCAAACATCTAATGAAACAATGGCATTTTTTCGGTATCTAATAGCATTTTTGAGCAAACATCTCACAGAACGATGATATTTTTGAGCAGTTGTAATTTTTAATAGCAAAACAGAGTCGTGAGACACAACTAGTGACATAAATGATAAAATCCCTAATAATTTAACTTATTCTTTCTCAACTGAAAACTAATGCTGAATCGCAAGAGATCACAGACGGAATTAGCAAGAGGAGAAAACAAAAGTGCGTCTGCTCTAAAACTTTAGCAAAAAAAACATGATATTTAATATATGGCTGACCACATACCATATCGCAGTTAAATTTTCTCCGCGCATAATTAAACTCCATGTTTGGTAGTGCGTAAAATGGAGAAAATCGTAAACAACATATGTGGTAATGATTTTTTAATTATTTATATAATAGTAAATTACCCCATTTCTTTTTAATATATATCAGAATTATGTAATATAATTATATAATATCAAGCTATCGAGCTAAAATTGAGCGAGTCAGTGTTGGCTCAAGATTAGCTTGTTTCTTAGTCGAGTTATATAAAGCATTCATACTTAGCTCATTTCTTTTCGAGTCGATCTAGAGTTGCTCATGAGCCTTGAGTTTTTCTTGCAGCCCTAGTGGTATCCCCAACCTAGTAAGGGTCAAGCCTTGATACTCGCATTTATTTCTAGATTTATTTCAGAATTTTCGGCGATGCGCTTTCAGTGGGAGGAGACGTTCTCATTGACTACAAGGCACTTTTAATGACTTCGTCAATCTTAAGATGATATGCTGGTTCAGTCTCTCGGAGATGCTTAAAGGGGTAGGGTATGTGTATATATATTTATAAGGATGAGTGAATGAGTGTATATATGAGCACTTGTGTATGTACTGTGTTAAAAAATACTAGCCCATGACGCATGCGGTTGGTGTTTGTTTTGCTTCATGGTTAGTTCTTTTCTTTCTTCTCAATAGACCGAGCTGGTTTGTTCCATGACTAACATGGTTGGAGAAAATGAAGTTGTTCTCATGAAATAATAACAATTATTGGACAGAAGAAATGAGTTCATTGAAAACAATTTTTTCCCATGGAAATCATTTACCTTAGTAGCTGATTTCATTATATTTTCCAACAGAAAACAATTTATGGCACATACTGACGGGTCCGGCAGATCTCGGGTTAGGGAATCCTGAGCTAAGCGTCTAAACATGAAGTTTTACCCAGATTCGGGCCTTTTTAAAAGATACAACCAACGTCATGTTTGTATTTATTGTTGAGCTGAGTACAAAGTACATGTGATCTACTCTTGATTTTGTTATTTGCTCTCACCCTGCCCCATTTATATAGACACTAGGGGAGTCGGCTATGCATGAGGAAACACAGTCTCGTACGAATCCGACATCTTGGAGTACACGCATCATGGACCGGCCAGTGTGGCCTACTCCTGAACCGACATGAGTGTCCTAGCCTGGCCCAACAGGCCAGGAGACGACGTAATGAGAGACCCCCTCGTCAAAACACCATCAGAAACCTTTATGCAATTTTTGTTTCTCCTAAAAACTATTTTATTATTGTTGATAAGTAGCGCTACTATATAAAAAAATGCTAATGAATTAAATAAATGTTCATAAGTTTAAATAATGTTTGTAATTTTAAAAATATTCATTAATTAGAACAAAGTTCCTAAATGTGATTTTTTTCCCGCCAATTTTAAGAATGTTAACAAATTTTAAAATGTTTATGAATTGTAAATGTTCACAAATTTGGAAATATTGTTCACAAATTTTTGAATGTTCAAGAATTTGTTAAAATGTTTGCAAATTAGAAAAATCATGTATTTGAAAAATGATCCAAAATTTTAAAATGTTCGCAAATCTGTAAATAGAAGAGAGGAGAGCCATCTCCCAAATATACTGCTATCAAATTTGTGAACCACATAAAAACATACAATGAGAAGCAAGTGTTACCTATATTTTTTAAAGATGGAAAGTAACACAGCCAGGCATGGTGATTGGTGAACATATAGAAAGCATCCAAAGAATTGGTACTTATACAAGAATCAAATCGATCCTCCTGCTCAACCAAAACCTGCAAAACAAAACATACGGAGGCCATGTAAATGAATGAATCTTTGTAAAAAAATTAAATGAATGAATGAAAAACACCTTAAGGTAGCATATCGACCAAAGGCACGAGGATTAGATGTAAACTACCTTAAAATTGCATCACACATCTCTTGATTCCACTATGTACCTTGAGAACACCAAACATTAGAATCATAAACCGCACAAAGAAGAAACACACCACCATTGGAACAAAACCAAGGAATGCGAAACACAGATGAGAATCGAAGAAGAAAACCCCCAAACCACAAGCTAGACCTAGTCAACACATGATGAAAATGAACCTGCACAGGAAGAAGAATGGGGACGAGCTATGGGCGTGCGGCAAAACAAGGCTGGGAACGAGCGACAAAGGAAAAAAGTGACAAAGAGCAATGGACCCTTTGACCAGGGAGAAGAACCTTTAGGCCGACTAGCTCAGGACATCCTGCACGCGAGCGCTATGTATCACTCACTAAGGGGCCACAAAGGGCGAGACATAACATTTGGGGAGCTCCTCCACAACGACTTTTGCACCAGATCATAACATGGCTCTCGCGCAGGGCTAGACGGCCCGACCTAATAATGACTCATTTGCGGTCGCAAGCTTGAGCTACTTTGCTGTCTAAAAAACCCGGCTGATATTTTTTCTATATAATAATTGTGGAACGAGAAAATGTTTGTGTATTTTAAAAAATCTTCAATAATTAAAAAAATCATGATTTTGTAAAAATGTTCACTAATTTGAAAAAATACCATGAATTTTTAAGAGAAGTTTATGGATTTTAAACAAAAATCTAGCATTCATTTGATAAAGTTCATGACTCTGGAAAATGTTTGCAGATCTGAAAAATATTTATGAATATAAAAATTGTTCACAAATTTTAAAATATTTACTCATTTTAAAAAAAGTTCACAAATACTACCTCCATCCTGGTTTATTAGACCCTTTGTATTTAGGGTCATATTTTGACCATGATTTTAACTAATAAATATAGGTTATACATAGGAAAAATTATGGAAACTATGTTCTAATATGAATCCAACGATACAATTTTTTATGACATGCATTAACATTTTGTTTGTTAAAACTATGGTCAAAATTTAGCATAAAATACTAAAGGGCCTATAAACCACTATTGAGGGAGGATGAAAATTGTTCGTGGTGTTTTTGAATTTTTTTCTCAAAAATGAAACAAAGAAATAAAAAAGCATGCAGAAGACCAAAGACAAGGAAACGAGAAAATAATGGTTGAAAGCTTCTAGAAGATTAAAAAAACCAGTCTGAAGCTTCACAAAACCAGTTGGTGGAAGCTTCAAGCACCAAAAATGCAAACCTCTGAATGGGACGGCCCATTACCTAGGAATGTTGCCAGTATCTAGGCGCTATAAAGCGTCAAATGGGCAATTCCTAGCATTTGCACAATTTGTTTGTCCGGTCTAGAATGCCTAATTTCTTTTATGGGTCGAGTGGTCAAGTGAACATTCGTTTGAATTAGTAAGCATCATCAACATGAGGCATAAATGCACTCAATTTTCTACTCCCTCCGTTCTTAAATATTTGTCTTTTTAGAGATTTCAAATAGACTACCACATACGGATGTATATAGACATATTTTAGAGTGTAGATTCACTCATTTTGCTACGTATGTAGTCACTTATTGAAATCTCTAGAAAGACAAGTATTTAGGAACGGAGGGAGTAGAAAAGAGATAGTGTCTTTTTATAGACGCGAATTGTATGTTTTATGGTTTCCTTTGTATTTAAAACAGGAGGGGCTAAGTAATGATGGAGAGGAGGATAAGGATCCGAGCGAGAGGTCAGCCTAATTTCTAATATGGGCCGTGCACTTAAGGACACAGCAGAACTAGGCCCAACAAAAGATGGCCTATAAGAAAGCAGGGGCTGAATATGATGGCGCTTCCTATTTGGCGCTTCAGGCATTCGTTACTGTGCATTTTGCAAACGGGCGCCTGAAGTCCTCCAAGCTGGGCTGACCCGTTTAGCTATTTTTCTCCATTTATATCTAAACAGAAAAAACTAACGCACATGTGGAGAGTCCAACCAGGCATCTCCTGTCCCCAATAAACTGCACTAACAACCCGACCACAACACTTGTTGTGACAACTTCTCTCTTTTCTTCTTTCTTTACTTTTCTTATTATTTCTTTTTTGTGCAAAATCGAAGAATTTTATAGAAGGTTCTGGCAAATTCGATGAATTTTTTTTGAAATGGATGAACTTTTTTTCAAATTTGATGAACTTTCTTCAAATTCGATGATTTTTTTTAAAATTGGTGAACTTTTTTCAAATTTGATTGATCAAGTTTTTTTCAAATTCATTAACCTCTTTTTAAAAATCCATGAACTTTTTTGAATTCATGAATTTTTTGTTTTTTCCTTTTTTCCCATTTACTTTTTTTTTCTTTTTTTTTATCAAATGCGATCATGTATATGGGCCGTCCCACCATCGCTGGCGCGTGGGCGCCGGGGAACTTCCCTCGCGCCTGAAGCGCTGAATAGGAGCTCCTGAATATTGTTCATTGGGCTTTGAAGGTAGGTTAAAGATGTACTACAAGAAAAGAGGGGTCGAATATGATCCACACCGGGCTTTCAATGTAAACCTGAAACGAAAGAGACGATTCTTGAACAAAAAAAACCTGAAACGAAGAGACGACTATACCTCTGAGAATGATAAAAAAAAAGAGATTATACCTCTGAGAACCCCTAAAAAAAGACTATACCTCTGAGAGAATGCAAAATTAGAGACAAAACATGGAGATGCGGGGGATCGAACCCCGTGCCTCTCGCATGCAAAACAAGCGCTCTACCATTTGAGCTACATCCCCTAGTGCGTTTAATTTTGAAAACTAAGCTATATAAAAAGAAAATGGTCACTGTCACACAGTTTGACGTAGTTAATTTCACGATAAATATATGCTCAATAATAAAAGGTTCCATGTAGCCTGAGCTACAAAGGAACTTTGTGATAATACTAGAAGAGGCTAGCTAGTTTTCGAATTCTTCCTAGTGAGCTCAGAGTTGGAGGCAGTATCGGGCGCACCTCAAGGTCCAGCGGCAGAATCGCGTGCCATACACATTTCAAAACAGAACTTGACTACTTGGAAGATTGGTCACTTTGGTCAACTCCGGAGTATGAAGATTGTACCAAGACAGAAACTGAAAGTCGGAAGTCAAGAATCTCACTGAAATTTGTGCTTTCCACTCTCTGGTAAAGGGTTGGTTGAGGCCTACAGAACTTCGGAGAGACAACCTCCCCTCCAAATGATGGAGCTCCAATCTCCAAGTACTGCTAGTTTAGTCGTTTCGCTCGCCTCAGAAAAAAAATGCACTCATGCTACCACCAAACAGATACCTAGCCATACAGACCCCGCATCTCCGGGGACATCCTCACACTAGATATATAGCTCGGAGTCAGACCTCAGACGCCGAAAAGCCAAGACTGCTGGAGCGGCCGGTCCTGGTCCTAGCCCCCGACACAGTTTGCTTAGCATAACAATGGCAAAGAAATATCTTAGACCCTAAACCCAACCCATCAGCGCCGCAGTTGGTGCGTCCCATGCCATGAGGACGAGGCATGGCCAAAAACAAGGCCGTCTAGGTACGTCCACGCACAAAGCGAGGCGGTCTCAGCTCATGAGCTGAGTCGGCAGTGACACGAAAACGGCAACGGCTAACCAAGCCGGGGACCTAAGCCCACCACGCACTGTCGGGGACGCAATTACGAGAGCCTTTTCGCGTTGCCTACTTGTTTATCAGCAGCGATGCTTTGCTTTCCACTGGAACGCACAAACCCTAACCAACGAAAAAGGCCATGCGCATACTCTAATCGCAAGCATTACATGAAATGATAACCCGTCCTTATCCGCGGGGTGGAGCCCCCGCGCACGCACGCATGAATGCATGCATGATGGCTCGATGGATCCATCGACCTGTAATGTAATCTACGATCGATCGATCCATCGATCGTATCTCCATGCTTTTTGCCGCGCTTTGGGCGATCGCTTTTCTTTACAACATGGAGACGGCCCCTTTTGCCATCAGAGTGCAGCCGTGGGGAGTCAGTGGAGGTCAATTCGAGGAGCTGCTGCTTCCATCCTGATTTCTTTAGACTGATCGATCGATCTGCATGCACAAGCGTTTGGGAAAGCTAAGCTGCTAGGCCGACCAGTAGGGGCTGAAGCGATCGTGCTTTTTGGCAATTTCTTGCCCCTCCTGATTAAGGAAACAACAGTGGCAAAGGATTGTCAGTGTTGGTGCTGCTGGGGGCTCCCATGGCCCATGGGGTCACACACTGCTTCCTCGATAACCACTGCTGGCGGCTGATAAGCAAACCAGCCGCTTTGTACTGATAGTGCCAGCCTCATAGTGTTAAACTTCGTGCTACTATATGCTACTGGGAATACAAAGATATAACAGACCAAAACATACTAATGCTCAGGAAATGATTGCAGAAATGCCTATTATTATCAGGGAAATTTGTGTTCAGGGCATGCATGCCTAGATTCCATGCTATTAGCTTATTTTCTTGTTGACTTGAATCTCTCATGCGTTTCATTAACATGAAATGCAGTCCAGATTCTGCGGTCTTCCTACCGCCGATGTACCTTTCACGACCAAGCTAGCCGGTTACTGTCAACAGTAGTGCGGCGTGGTATCTTTCAGTACAGCAGGAAGACCAAGCTGTCCGTCCGTTGGTTTGTCCCCTTTCTGTATGATTCCTTCCTTGTATAGTTGGTTGATGGAGCAACGGACGATAGAGTGTGGTGCTAACCTTTCACGCTAGATTCTTCGATTCCTTTCCAATTTCGTTGCGCTTGCAGCCAACATCGCACCGGACGGTCGGAACGGGGTTACGGCCGGGGGGCATATCGAACGCTGGCCAGCTGGTCACATTGACCCTTTCGAAGCTTCAACGGCCGAACTGTCCTAACATTCTTCCTACGCAACACGCAATAGCACAAGTATGCATAATAACTAAGCAAGCAACGCACAAAAATAATCCAGGACCACTGCTGACTGTAACTCCAATACACCGGATTATATTAGATGTTCTATAAGGGAATCTCTAACTCTTCCTGCCGTGGTTCTAAGTCTGACAGTAGTGTAGGGGGGTAAGTATGGAGAGGTAAGATCTTAGCTATGGAGAAGTTGTAAGCACACAAGGTTTACGAGTTCAGACCCTTCTCGAAGGAAGTAATAGCCCTACGTCTCAGAGCCCGGAGGCGGTCGACTGGATTATGTGAGTATGAGTTACAGAGGTGCGAACCCTTGTCTCGGAGGAGGGGGGTGGCTTATATAGAGTGCGCCAGGACCCCGGCCAGCCCACGTTACAAAGGGCTCAATGTACATTAAGGCGGGGCGTTACTGGTAACGCTAGTAATAAAGTGCTATGATGACCATAAAAGCTATTTAATGACCGACCGTTAGCGTGCGGAGTGACTTTAGGTCTCCTGGCCGTCGAGTGGTTGGATCTTGGTCGAGTGATTGCTTCTTGGTCGAGTGTCTTCGAGTCTGTTGAGTGGAACACCTCCAAGTCGATTGAAAGGTGATTTCTTCTAGAGATGTCCTTGGGTAGGGCAGTTGGGACAGGTCCATGACCCTACCCTAGGTACATAGCTTCATCATTAGCCCCCGAATGGATCGAGGTTTGAGTGGGGAAGGAGTTGAGAACTTCTCCGACTCATTTTTCATGCCGTGAGCATATCTTGTTTCGGATCAACGGACCTGAGTGATGACAGCAACTTCCTTTTCAGTCGCCTTGATCCATTCTTAATTCTTCGTCGAGTGAATTTATTTACTTGTAAGGCTTCGAGTGACGGTGCGGAGGAGATCTTTGGTCTGACAAGTTGTTTGCTGCCCGCAGATTTCGTGGGATCCGAATTTTAGGAAGCGCGCGGGACGGAGGAGGCTGCAGTAATCGGATGGGATAGAGCAGAGCCGCCTCAATCCCCGCGCCGCCTTTTTTGCCACGTATCACATGCGCGATCGTTACAGGATTTGACAGAGCTACCTGGGCCTACCCGTCAGCCACTCGGAAGCGGCCTCATATAAGGCGTTGCGCCGGAGTCTCCCGAACAGTGCGTTCCCATTTCCTCTTCTCCTCTTCACACCCCTCCGCTGCGCTCGTTCTTGCCACAACATCACCGCTCCGTACGCGTCTCGCCGGCGACAATGGGGAAGGAGAAGACGGCGGCTCTGGAGCGGGCAAAGAAGGCGACGGCAAGGTCAAAGGGGAAGGCGACCAGCCGGGGCGGATCTTCCTCGCGGACTGGCCTGCCGAAGGGCTGGATCCAGGGCGACTGGATCCACTCGAGGATTACCCAAGAAGACCTCGACGACCTGGCCGAAGGGGGGCCGATCCCCTACGACTCGGCGCGGCTTCCGGGGAAGGAATCTGAGCCGCAACCTCGGGAGGGTGAGCGTGTCCTTCTTGCCACCCACGTCGACCGTGGATTTTCCTTGCCTCCTCACCCTTTCTTTCGAGGGTTCCTGAACTTCTTTGGGGCACAACTCCACCATTTTACCCCCAAATCAATCGTTTATCGCGCCACTTTCATTTCTTTGTGTGAGAATTTCCTGGGTTGCCGGCCTCACTGGGGTCTTTTCAAGCATATTTTCACTTGTCGCTCCCAGACAGTGAAAAAGGCTAATCCGAGTGACGAGAGGACCCAAGTGATCCAAATGTGTGGGGGCCTTGGCATCCAGACGAGAGGGAAAAGCTCCTTTCCGGCCATGATTCTTCCTGACTCAGTTCGCGGATGGCAGTCGACCTGGTTTTACTGTAAAGACCAGTCGACGCCAGGGGAATCGACTGGCCTCCCTCCCTTTACCATGGACCGAGTGGAGAAACCCTCCCCTTTGAAGGTGCTCCCGGAAGAGAAGACGCACGTGAAGGTGTTGGTCGATCGAGTGGTCCAGCTTATTCGTGACGGGGTCACTGGTATGGATCTCTTGGAGGTCTTCCTTCAGCGGCGCATCCAGCCTCTTCAAGCTCGAGACCATCCGATGTGGATGTATTCGGGTCTTGAAGACTCCACTCGGATCCATCTGGAGGAGGTCGACGACGACACACTGGAGAAGTGGCCGTCGGGCATTACCGGGAACAAGGACAATCCCAAGGGAGCCAGGAGAGTTCCCCCATTCGACCAGTCTCATGCACCAGAGTAGGTCTGATTCTGAGTTTTTTGCTTGTAATCTGAATTCACTCGCGCAGCTGCCTATATTGCGTCGACTGACTTTGCTCTCCTTGCTTTCTTTTAGGCCATTATTGAAATGCATTCAATGCCCAACGGGGAGCAAGAGCAAGTTCTGGAAGGTGAGGCGAGTGGCGGCGACAGTGGCGAGTGGACTTCCGATGGTGAAGGGGATGGAGGAAGCGACGACTCAAGTGATGGAGAAGAAGTCAAGTCGCCCCCTCGCAGGGAGAGGCGATCCAAGCTTGACCAAGAACGGCCGAGTGCCCGCGACAAGGCAACTGCTCAGGCTGGTCAGTCTTCGAAGCGTCCTCGGATCTCTTCACCAACCCCGACTGAGAAGGCGCCAAAGCACCCCAAAGTTTCAGAGCCGAGGACTCGGAAGGCGTTGCCGAAGATCAAGATTGATATCCCCGTCGCCTCCGCGTGAGTGTCTCTCTTTGTATTCACTCGACGCTCCGCACTGTTTGTTTTTCTTGTTTTAACTGGACGAACTTTGGAATTGTCAGCGCTGCCATTTCCGGGACCTCAGCTTACAGGGATGATGATGAGGTGATGGAGGATGCGGTCACTTCTAATCCGGGTATGATTTCTGCCATACTATCTTTATTCGGTCGATTCAACTGCAATGTGCATCATTGGGTGACGTGATTTTGGAAATTGAACTTTGCACATCTCCCAACATTATTGACCTCCCTGATGATGATGAAGAGCCCGAGAGGCCTTTGACGAGGAAGAATAGGCGAGCTCCTGTAAGTGAGGCGCTACAGTCGACGCCGAGGGCGGAACCAGTCGTTCAGGACACTGGCAACGTCAATCAGGGTTCTGTTACCTTCGCCGAGCCACTGTCGAGTGCCTTGCCTTCTTCGTCGATTGCTCGGGCCTCTGTCGACCCGCCTTCAGTTTTTGCTACCCATCATGTCCCAGAGGACGAGGTGAATGCTGCTAGGGAAGCCATACGCCAGGCGGGCATTATGATGGAGAAGATGAAGACGGTGCGGGACGCCAGCCAAGCCGCCTATGATGCCAGCTCAGCTCTCCAGAGCAACGTTCAGGTTAGTTGGTCGCCGCTTGTTCTGTTAGGATATGCTACCTGAAGATTCTTTTCGAAAAACTTTGCATCTGTACACCCACTGGGTGCGTCGATTGAATTTTTGGACTAGTGGGGGCACGCTGAGTGCACCCACTAGGTGTAGTCCCCGAGACTACGGTGGACTACTGGAAGTCGACTGTAGTCTTTGTATTTTGCTGAATGTATAAACCAAACTGGTAATTTGTCTCTTCCACTCGGTCTGGTTGAGTGGGATCAGAACCGGCGGGGGCACGCTAAGTGCACCCACTGGGTGTAGTCCCCGAGACTACGGTGGACTGCAGGCAGTCGACTGTAGTCTGAGTTCTACTTTCTCTCTTTCTGCCTTTTTTTTGGACTCGACTTCGGCGGGCCGGTCGAGTGGGATCAGAACCGGTGGGGGCACGCAAAGTGCACCCACTGGGTGTAGTCCCCGAGACTATGGTGGACTGCGGGCAGTCGACCGTAGTCTTAGTATTTATTGCCTTTGTTGTTTTTGTTGGGGAACGCAGTAATTTCAAAAAATTTCCTACGCACACGCAAGATCATGGTGATGCATAGCAACGAGAGGGGAGAGTATGATCTACGTACCCTTGTAGATCGCAACGGAAGCGTTGACACAATGTAGAGGAAGTAGTCGTACGTCTTCTTCCCGATCCGACCAATCAAAGCACCGTTACTCCGGCACCTCCGAGTTCTTAGCACGCGTACAGCTCGATGACGCTCCCCGGGCTCTGATCCAGCAAAGCTTCGGGGATGAGTTCCGTCAGCACAACGGCGTGGTGACGATGATGATGTTCCACTGACGCAGGGCTTCGCCTAAGCACTACAACGATATGAACGAGGTGGAATATGGTGGCAGGGGGCACCGCACACGGCTAAGGAACGATCACGAGGATCAACTTGTGTGTCCTAGGGTGCCCCCCTTGCCTCCGTATATAAAGGATCCAAGGGGGGGTGGTGCGCCGGCCTAGAGGAGGGCGCAGGAGGAGTCCTACTCCTACCGGGAGTAGGACTCCCCTCCCCGTTCCTTGTCCAACTAGGAGAGGTGGAGGGAGAATAGGAAAGGGGGGGCGCCGCCCCTCCCTCCTTGTCCAATTCGGACTAGGGGGAGAGGGGGCGCGCGGCCTGCCATGGCAGCCCCTTCCTCTTCTCCACATTAGGCCCATAAGGCCCATTAACCCCCCGGGGGGTTCCGGTAACCCCTCCGGTACTCTGGTTTTATCCGAAACTTCTCCGGAACCCTTCCGGTGTCCGAATACAGTCATCCAATATATCAATCTTTATGTCTCGACCATTCCGAGACTCCTCGTCATGTCCGTGATCACATCCGGGACTCCGAACTAACTTCGGTGCATAAAACTCATAATAACTGTCATCGTAACTTTAAGCGTGCGGACCCTACGGTTCGGGAACAATGTAGACATGACCGAGACACGTCTCCGGTCAATAACCAATAGCGGGACCTGGATTCCCATATTGTCTCCTACATATTCTACGAAGATCTTTATCGGTTAGACCGCATAACAACATACGTTGTTCCTTTTGTCATCGGTATGTTACTTGCCCGAGATTCGATCGTCGGTATCCAATACCTAGTTCAATCTCGTTACTGGCAAGTCTCTTTACTCGTTCCGTAATACATCATCTCACAACTAACATATTAGTTGTAATGCTTGCAAGGCTTATGTGATGTGCATTATCGAGAGGGCCCAGAGATACCTCTCCGACAATCGGAGTGACAAATCCTAATCTCGAAATACGCCAACCCAACATGTACCTTTGGAGACACCTGTAATGCTCCTTTATAATCACCCAGTTACGTTGTGACGTTTGGTAGCACCCAAAGTGTTCCTCCGGCAAACGGGAGTTGCATAATCTCATAGTCATAGGAACATGTATAAGTCATGAAGAAAGCAATAGCAACATACTAAACGATCGGGTGCTAAGCTAATGGAATGGGTCATGTCAATCAGATCATTCAACTAATGATGTGACCTTGTTAATCAAATAACAACTCTTTGTTCATGGTTAGGAAACATAACCATCTTTGATTAACGAGCTAGTCAAGTAGAGGCATACTAGTGACACTCTGTTTGTCTATGTATTCACACATGTATTATGTTTCCGGTTAATACAATTCTAGCATGAATAATAAACATTTATCATAATATAAGGAAATAAATAATAACTTTATTATTGCCTCTAGGGCATATTTCCTTCAGTCTCCCACTTGCACTAGAGTCAATAATCTAGATTACACAGTAATGATTCTAACACCCATGGAGTCTTGGTGCTGATCATGTTTTGCTCGTGGAAGAGGCTTAGTCAACGGGTCTGCTACATTCAGATCCGTATGTATCTTGCAAATCTCTATGTCTCCCACCTGGACTAGATCCCGGATGGAATTGAAGCGTCTCTTGATGTGCTTGGTTCTCTTGTGAAATCTGGATTCCTTTGCCAAGGCAATTGCACCAGTATTGTCACAAAAGATTTTCATTGGACCCGATGCACTAGGTATGACACCTAGATCGGATATGAACTCCTTCATCCAGACTCCTTCATTTGCTGCTTCCGAAGCAGCTATGTACTCCGCTTCACATGTAGATCCCGCTACGACGCTTTGTTTAGAACTGCACCAACTAACAGCTCCACCGTTTAATGTAAACACGTATCCGGTTTGCGATTTAGAATCGTCCGGATCAGTGTCAAAGATTGCATCAACGTAACCATTTACGATGAGCTCTTTGTCACCTCCATATATGAGAAACATATCCTTAGTCCTTTTCAGGTATTTCAGGATGTTCTTGACCGTCGTCCAGTGATCCACTCCTAGATTACTTTGGTACCTCCCTGCTAAACTTATAGCAAGGCACACATCAGGTCTGGTACACAGCATTGCATACATGATAGAGCCTATGGCTGAAGCATAGGGAACATCTTTCATTTTCTCTCTATCTTCTGCAGTGGTCGAGCATTGAGTCTTACTCAACTTCACACCTTGTAACACAGGCAAGAACCCTTTCTTTGCTTGATCCATTTTGAACTTTTTCAAAATCTTGTCAAGGTATGTGCTTTGTGAAAGTCCAGTTAGGCGTCTTGATCTATCTCTATAAATCTTTATGCCTAATATGTAAGCATCTTCACCGAGGTCTTTCATTGAAAAACTCTTATTCAAGTATCCCTTTATGCTATCCAGAAATTCTATATCATTTCCAATCAGTAATATGTCATCCACATATAATATCAGAAATGCTACAGAGCTCCCACTCACTTTCTTGTAAATACAGGCTTCTCCAAAAGTCTGTATAAAACCAAATGCTTTGATCACACTATCAAAGCGTTTATTCCAACTCCGAGAGGCTTGCACCAGTCCATAAATGGATCGCTGGAGCTTGCACACTTTGTTAACTCCCTTTGGATCGACAAAACCTTCTGGTTGCATCATATACAACTCTTCTTCCAGAAATCCATTCAGGAACGCAGTTTTGACATCCATCTGCCAAATTTCATAATCATAATATGCGGAAATTGCTAACATGATTCGGACAGACTTAAGCATCGCTACGGGTGAGAAGGTCTCATCGTAGTCAATCCCTTGAACTTGCCAAAAACCTTTTGCGACAAGTCGAGCTTTGTAGACAGTAATATTACCATCAGCGTCAGTCTTCTTCTTGAAGATCCATTTATTCTCAATTGCTTGCCGATCAGCGGGCAAGTCAACCAAAGTCCATACTTTGTTCTCATACATGGATCCCATCTCAGATTTCATGGCTTCAAGCCATTTTGCGGAATCTGGGCTCACCATCGCTTCTTCATAGTTCGTAGGTTCATCATGATCTAGTAGCATGACTTCCAGAACAGGATTACCGTACCACTCTGGTGCGGATCTCACTCTGGTTGATCTACGAGGTTCAGTAGTATCTTGATCTAAAGTTTCATGATCATCATCATTAGCTTCCTCACTAACTGGTGTAGGTGTCACTGAAACAGTTTTCTGTGATGCACTACTTTCCAATAAGGGACTAGGTACAGTTACCTCGTCAAGTTCTACTTTCCTCCCACTCACTTCTTTCGAGAGAAACTCCTTCTCTAGAAAGGATCCATTCTTAGCAACGAATGTCTTGCCTTCGGATCTGTGATAGAAGGTGTACCCAACAGTCTCCTTTGGGTATCCTATGAGGACACATTTCTCCGATTTGGGTTCGAGCTTATCAGGTTGAAGCTTTTTCACATAAGCATCGCAGCCCCAAACTTTAAGAAACGACAACTTTGGTTTCTTGCCAAACCATAGTTCATAAGGCGTCGTCTCAAAGGATTTTGATGGTGCCCTATTTAACGTGAATGCGGCCGTCTCTAAAGCGTAACCCCAAAATGATAGCGGTAAATCTGTAAGAGACATCATAGATCGCACCATATCTAGTAAAGTACGATTACGACGTTCGGACACACCATTACGCTGTGGTGTTCCGGGTGGCGTGAGCTGCGAAACTATTCCGCATTGTTTCAAATGTACACCAAACTCGTAACTCAAATATTCTCCTCCACGATCAGATCGTAGAAACTTTATTTTCTTGTTATGATGATTTTCCACTTCACTCTGAAATTCTTTGAACTTTTCAAATGTTTCAGACTTATGTTTCATTAAGTAGATATACCCGTATCTGCTTAAATCATCTGTGAAGGTGAGAAAATAACGATATCCGCCACGAGCTTCAATATTCATCGGACCACATACATCTGTATGTATGATTTCCAACAAATCTGTTGCTCTCTACATAGTACCGGAGAACGGTGTTTTAGTCATCTTGCCCATGAGGCACGGTTCGCAAGTACCAAGCGATTCATAATCAAGTGGTTCCAAAAGCCCATCAGTATGGAGTTTCTTCATGCGCTTTACACCGATATGACCTAAACGGCAGTGCCACAAATAAGTTGCACTATCATTATCAACCCTGCATCTTTTGGCTTCAACATTATGAATATGTGTGTTACTACTATCGAGATTCAACAAGAATAGACCACTCTTCAAGGGTGCATGACCATAAAAGATATTACTCATATAAATAGAACAACCATTATTCTCTGATTTAAATGAATAACCGTCTCGCATCAAACAAGATCCAGATATAATGTTCATGCTCAACGCTGGCACCAAATAACAATTATTTAGGTCTAATACTAATCCCGAAGGTAGATGTAGAGGTAGCGTGCCGACCGCGATCACATCGACTTTGGAACCATTTCCCACGCGCATCGTCACCTCGTCCTTTGCTAGTGTTCGCTTAATCCGTAGTCCCTATTTCGAGTTGCAAATATTAGCAACAGAACCAGTATCAAATACCCAGGTGCTACTGCGAGCTCTAATAAGGTACACATCAATAACATGTATATCACATATACCTTTGTTCACCTTGCCATCCTTCTTATCCACCAAATACTTGGGGCAGTTCCGCTTCCAGTGACCAGTCTGCTTGCAGTAGAAGCACTCAGTTTCAGGCTTAGGTCCAGACTTGGTTTTCTTCTCTTGAGCAGCAACTTGTTTGCCGTTCTTCTTGAAGTTCCCCTTCTTCTTCCCTTTGCCCTTTTTCTTGAAACCAGTGGTCTTGTTGACCATCAACACTTGATGCTCCTTCTTGATTTCTACCTCCGCAGCTTTCAGCATTGCGAAGAGCTCGGGAATAGTCTTGTTCATCCCTTGCATATTATAGTTCATCACGAAGCTCTTGTAGCTTGGTGGCAGTGATTGGAGAATTTTGTCAATGATGCAATCATCTGGAAGATTAACTCCCAATTGAATCAAGTGATTATTATACCCAGACATTTTGAGTATATGCTCACTGACAGAACTGTTCTCCTCCATCTTGCAGCTGTAGAACTTATTGGAGACTTCATATCTCTCAATTCGGGCATTTGCTTGAAATATTAACTTCAACTCCTGAAACATCTCATATGCTCCATGACGTTCAAAACATCGTTGAAGTCCCGATTCTAAGCCGTAAAGCATGGCACACTGAACTATCGAGTGGTCATCAGCTTTGCTCTGCCAGACGTTCATAACATCCGGCGTTGCTCCTGCAGCAGGCCTGGCACCCAGCGGTGCTTCCAGGACGTAGTTCTTCTGTGCAGCAATGAGGATAATCCTCAAGTTACGGACCCAGTCCGTGTAATTTCTACCATCATCTTTCAACTTTGCTTTCTCAAGGAACGCATTAAAATTCAACGGAACAACAGCACGAGCCATCTATCTACAATCAACATAAACAAGCAAGATACTATCAGGGACTAAGTTCATGATAAATTTAAGTTCAATTAATCATATTACTTAAGAACTCCCACTTAGATAGACATCCCTCTAATCTTCTAAGTGATCACGTGATCCAAATCAACTAAACCATAACCGATCATCACGTGAAATGGATTAGTCTTCAATGGTGAACATCATTATGTTGATCATATCTACTATATGATTCACGCTCGACCTTTCGGTCTCCGTGTTCCGAGGCCATATCTGCATATGCTAGGCTCGTCAAGTATAACCCGAGTATTCTGCGTGTGCAAAACTGGCTTGCACCCATTGTAGATGGACGTAGAGCTTATCACACCCGATCATCACGTGGTGTCTGGGCACGACGAACTTTGGCAACGGTGCATACTCAGGGAGAACACTTCTTGATAATTTAGTGAGAGATCATCTTATAATGCTACCGTCAAACAAAGCAAGATAAGATGTATAAAAAGATAAACATCACATGCAATCAATATAAGTGATATGATATGGCCATCATCATCTTGTGCTTGTGATCTCCATCTTCGAAGCACCATCATGATCACCATCATCACCGGCGCGACACCTTGATCTCCATCGTAGCATCGTTGTCTTCTCACCAATCTTATGCTTCCACGACTATCACTACCGCTTAGTAATAAAGTAAAGCATTACATCGCGATTGCATTGCATACAATAAAGCGACAACCATATGGCTCTTGCCAGTTGCCGATAACTCGGTTACAAAACATGATCATCTCATACAATAAAATTTAGCATCATGTCTTGGCCATATCACATCACAACATGCCCTGCAAAAACAAGTTAGACGTCCTATACTTTGTTGTTGCAAGTTTTACGTGGATGCTACGGGCTTAAGTAAGAACCAATGTCACCTACGCATCAAAACCACAACGATAGTTTGTCAATTTGACTCCGTTTTAACCTTCGCAAGGACCGGGCGTAGCCACACTTGGTTCAACTAAAGTTGGAGAGACTGTCGCCCGCAAGCCACCTATGTGCAAAGCACGTCGGGAGAACCGGTCTCGCGTAAGCGTACGCGTAATGTCGGTCCGGGTCGTCTCGTCCAACAATACCGCCGAACCAAAGTATGACATGCTGGTAGGCAGTATGACTTATATCGCCCACAACTCACTTGTGTTCTACTCGTGCATATAACATCAAACCATAAAACCTAGCTCTGATACCACTATTGGGGAACGCAGTAATTTCAAAAAATTTCCTACGCACACGCAAGATCATGGTGATGCATAGCAACGAGAGGGGAGAGTATGATCTATGTACCCTTGTAGATCGCAACGGAAGCGTTGACACAATGTAGAGGAAGTAGTCGTACGTCTTCTTCCCAATCCGACCGATCCAAGCACCGTTACTCCGGCACCTCCGAGTTCTTAGCACACGTACAGCCCGATGACACTCCCCGGGCTCCGATCCAGCAAAGCTTCGGGGATGAGTTCCGTCAGCACGACGGCGTGGTGACGATGATGATGTTCCACCGACGCAGGGCTTCGCCTAAGCACTACAACGATATGAACGAGGTGGAATATGGTGGCAGGGGGCACCGCACACGGCTAAGGAACGATCACGAGGATCAACTTGTGTGTCCTAGGGTGCCCCCTTGCCTCCGTATATAAAGGATCCAAGGGGGGGTGGTGCGCCGGCCTAGAGGAGGGCGCATGAGGAGTCCTACTCCTACCGGGAGTAGGACTCCCCTCCCCGTTCCTTGTCCAAATAGGAGAGGTGGAGGGAGAATAGGAAAGGGGGGGGGGCGCCGCCCCTCCCTCCTTGTCCAATTCGGACTAGGGGGAGAGGGGGCGCGCGGCCTGCCATGGCAGCCTCTTCCTCTTCTCCACATTAGGCCCCTAAGGCCCATTAACCCCCGGGGGGGTCCGGTAACCCCTCCGGTACTCCGGTTTATCCGAAACTTCTCGGAACCCTTCCGGTGTCCGAATACAGTCATCCAATATATCAATCTTTATGTCTCGACCATTCCGAGACTCCTCGTCATGTCCGTGATCACATCCGGGACTCCGAACTAACTTCGGTGCATAAAACTCATAATAACTATCATCATAACTTTAAGCGTGCGGACCCTACGGTTCGAGAACAATGTAGACATGACCGAGACACGTCTCCGGTCAATAACCAATAGCGGGACCTGGATGCCCATATTGGCTCCTACATATTCTACAAAGATCTTTATCGGTCAGACCGCATAACAACATACGTTGTTCCTTTTGTCATCGGTATGTTACTTGCCCGAGATTCGATCGTCGGTATCCAATACCTAGTTCAATCTCGTTACTGGCAAGTCTCTTTACTCGTTCCGTAATACATCATCTCACAACTAACATATTAGTTGTAATGCTTGCAAGGCTTATGTGATGTGCATTACCGAGAGGGCCCAGAGATACCTCTCCGACAATCGGAGTGACAAATCCTAATCTCGAAATACGCCAACCCAACATGTACCTTTGGAGACACCTGTAATGCTCCTTTATAATCACCCAGTTACGTTGTGACGTTTGGTAGCACCCAAAGTGTTCCTCCGGCAAACGGGAGTTGCATAATCTCATAGTCATAGGAACATGTATAAGTCATGAAGAAAGTAATAGCAACATACTAAACGATCGGGTGCTAAGCTAATGGAATGGGTCATGTCAATCAGATCATTCAACTAATGATGTGACCTTGTTAATCAAATAACAACTCTTTGTTCATGGTTAGGAAACATAACCATCTTTGATTAACGAGCTAGTCAAGTAGAGGCATACTAGTGACACTCTGTTTGTCTATGTATTCACACATGTATTATGTTTCCGGTTAATACAATTCTAGCATGAATAATAAACATTTATCATGATATAAGGAAATAAATAATAACTTTATTATTGCCTCTAGGGCAAATTTCCTTCAGTTTTTTGCTGTAAAAATCACTTCTCCCCTTTGATTTCAGAAATCTTGTGATCTTGGAGCTCGCTTTGCTGACTTGGAGAAGCAGTAGATTCAACTGAACCTTGACTTGGAGCTGGCCAGGACAGAGCTGCAAAAAGTCAGAGACGGCGCCGCTGGTAAGACGAGTTTGTCGACTGGTCAGTTTTAGGCTTGAGTACCCTTCTGCTATTTCTGAATCAATCATCATTTCTTTGCAGAAAAACTGAGAGAAGCTCTGGCGAAGAAGGATCAGGATTTGGCTGCTGCTCATAAGGAGGCTGACGACAAGACCGCTCTGGCCGAACAGAAGCTGGCTTCGGTTAGACAGTTAGAAGAAGAGAATACCAGGCTGAAGACCGCTCTGAATGACTCCAACAAGGAGTGCTCACGCTGGAAGAAGGCGAATCTCGTCGAGGGCGAGAAAATGGAAGGCATTGCTCGAAGGAGGGATGATCTGGAGAGCTATCTGAGAAGTCTTGCCAAGAAGTTGTTCATCAAGCTTGAAGGTGCACATTCTGTTCCGACTGATTTTTTTTGTGTCGACTCAATGTACGAAAATTGACTTATCCTTGGATCGTGAATGCAGAGTTTTGCCAGAACTTTGAAGAGGAGACTGGGCGGATCGAACCAGGTTTGGATCCAATCAACTCTCCCGTGAAAGATGAAACTGCCTGAATCTGCTCCGTCTGGAATCTCGCATCGACAGTGCCGTGGACTACTTGGCTCGACTGAAGGTCGCCATGTTGCGGATTGACCCAGCACTTTGGCCAGAGGCTGTGCTCCAAAATGATCTTGAGTCCCTGATGACTCGACTAAATGAAATCCCAGGCCGAGTGCAGTAGTGGAAGAAGTCTGCTGCTCGGTGTGGCGCTGACGTGGCTCTATCTTTGGTTTGTGTCCACTGCAAGGAGGTGCGACAGGACAAACTGGCAGCAATCAAGGTCACCAACACCCAGAAACATGACTTCTGAACCTTCATGGAGACTTTCATTGCTGCAGCCACTCGGATAGCAGAAGGTGTCGACCTGGATGAGTTCGTCGAGCCTGCCAGCCCTCCTCCCGCGGAGTGAACAAACTCTTATGTCCCACCTTAAATTTGCCTCGGAATGCCGAATGGTTTTGTAATCGTTAAACTTTTTCGGGTTGCATGCCCGAGTACTTCGATCTGTGATCTGGAACCTTTAGAATTTACCTGAACTTGGTTTACTGTTGAATATCTTTATGAATCTCCTGCTGAGTGAACCCATTCTTCATTCGAGACAACTTTTGTATTCGTAGCGCAGCTCCGAAGGAGAGGGAAGCAGTCGACCCATGTCTTGTATTTGTGGCGAAGCTCCCCAGGGGAAGGCGGCGGTCGACCCACACCCTGTTACTGTAGAGTGGGACGGAGCACACATTGTATTTGTGGTGAAGCTCTCCAGGAGAAGGTGGCAGTCGACCCACACTTCGTTGCTGTAGAGCGGGATGAATCACGCATTGTATTTGTGGCGAAGCTCCCCAGGAGAAGGTGGCAGTCGACCTGCCCCTCGTCGTCCTTGAGGATTGAGATGTGTTTCGTACTTAGGCGAGTTCTGGACTGCAGCTAAGCCCCCGAGTGGGAGGATTGCTCTCCACTCGGTAGGATTTTTTCAAACTTAGGCGAGTGCCGGACTGCAGCTAAGTCTCTAAGTGAGAGAACTTAGGCGAGTACTGGACTGCAGCTAAGCCCCCGAGTGGGAGGATTGCTCTCCACTCGGTAGGATTTTTTCAAACTTAGGCGAGTGCCGGACTGCAGCTAAGTCTCTAGTGAGAGTACTTAGGCGAGTACTGGACTGCAGCTAAGC